>NW_026882991.1:0-43587 GCF_032173495.1 Musca vetustissima
AGGAACAATTGGAGACCGTGTTGCAAAAAGTCGATGATGGAATTCTAATAGCAGTTCATGCCGAAGAAGCTCTTGACATTCCAATTAAAGCCAATGAAGAGGAACCTAAATGTTATGAGTCATTTCTCAGGACAAGACCCGCAGAAATGGAAATTAAGGCTGTGAGGACAATTGCGGAATTGGCAGTGAAACACAAGAAGTAAGGAGATCAGGGCAAAGTAAAAAATCGATTAAATATTTTTTTTTTAAATTATCCTTAGGAAACATTTTCACCTCCTGAATCTAAGTGCCAACGAAGTCCTGCCCATCATTCGGGATTGCAAGGCCAAGGGTGCCAAGCTGACTGCCGAAACTTGTCCCCATTATCTCAGTTTAGCAGCTGAAGATGTTGAAGACTGTCGCACAGAATTTAAAACCCATCCGCCGATTAGAGCCCGCTCCAATCAGGCTGCCCTGTGGGATGGTATAAAGTCGGGTGTGATAGATATCATTGCCTCAGATCATTCTCCTGCCACTCCGGGACCAAAATGCCTCACCTATGGTAGGACACGTGGTAATTTTCTAAATGCTTGGCCTGGGATCTCGTCACTGCAATTGGGTAAGTTTAAAGAATATTGGATATATTATTTTCATTAAGAACATTTTATTTGAAGGTCTTTCGGTAATGTGGACCCATTGTGAAAAACATGGCCTCGGGATGCAACATCTCTACAAGACAATGTGTGAAAATCCCGCTATTCTGTGTGGCCTGGAAAATTCTAAGGGTAAAATTATTGAGGGTTATGATGCTGACTTTTGTATTTGGGATCCGGATGCAGAATTTCATGTCGATGCGGATATGCTGTTTTCGACCAATAAGGTGGGTTTTTTTCGGAAAAAAATCCTAAAAAATGTCTTCAGTAGTAACTCAGATCTGTGTAATTTTTTTCTAACAGAAATTTAAAAAAAATGGGCCCTCAGTAAAACGTAATTTTTTAAAAATTTTTAAAAAAAATCGATACACTCTGAAAATATAGACCCTTGAAAAAATATTTTTTAAAAATCCACGCCTTCGATACACCCTGAAAATATAGTCCCTTGAAAAAATATTTTTTAAAAATCCACGCCTTCGATACACTCTGAAAATATAGACCCTTGAAAAAATATTTTTTAAAAATCCACGCCTTCGATACACTCTGAAAATATAGACCCTTGAAAAAATATGTTTTAAAAATCCACGCCTTCGATACACCCTGAAAATATAGACCCTTGAAAAAATATTTTTTAAAAATCCACGCCTTCGATACACCCTGAAAATATAGTCCCTTGAAAAAATATTTTTTAAAAATCCACGCCTTCGATACACTCTGAAAATATAGACCCTTGAAAAAATATTTTTTAAAAATCCACGCCTTCGATACACTCTGAAAATATAGACCCTTGAAAAAATATTTTTTAAAAATCCACGCCTTTGATACACCCTGAAAATATAGCCCCTTGAAAAAAATATTTTATTTAAAAAATCCACGCCTTCGATACACCCTGAAAATATTTCCCCTTGAAAAAAATATTTTATTTAAAAAATCAACGCCTTTGATACACCCTGAAAATATAGACCCTTGAAAAAATATTTTTTAAAAATCCACGCCTTCGATACACCCTGAAAATATAGACCCTTGAAAAAACATTTTTTTAAAAATCCACGCCTTCTATACACCCTGAAAATATAGACCCTTGAAAAAACATTTTTTTTAAAAATCCACGCCTTCGATACACCCTGAAAATATAGACCATTGAAAAAAATATTTTTTTAAAAAATCCACGCCTTCGATACACCCTGAAAATATAGACCCTTGAAAAAATATTTTTTAAAAATCCACGCCTTCGATACACCCTGAAAATATAGACCCTTTAAAAAATATTTTCTAAAAATCCACGCCTTCGATACACCCTGAAAGTATAGACCCTTGAAAAAATATTTTTTTTAAAAATCCACGCCTTCAATACATCCTGAAAATATAGACCCTTGAAAAAAATATTTTTAAAAAATCCACCCCTTCGATACACCCAGAAAATATAGACCCTTGAAAAAGTATTTTTTAAAAAATCCGCGCATTGGAGAGACCTTTGAAAAAATATTCTTTAAAGTTTTTTTCTAAATTATTTTTTTCAGGCCACACCTTATATGAATCAACGTCTACGCGGTATGGTCCATGCTACAGTTGTACGCGGCCTGCATGTTTATCAGCAACATGAGGGATTTGGTCAACCTCTGGGAAGAATTGTTCTCCGAAAAAATGTCAAGAAAGTTGTGAAATTTCAATAAAGAAGAAAAATTAAAAAATAATATTTTTAAATCAAGGTGCTGAAAAATATTTGTAAATATTTTTGTAAAATAAAACTCCTTTCAAATTTTGTTTAAAAAATGTTTAGTTTTATTCTTCTACTAACCACTGTGCTTGGGTGCGTATACTTAGCAAACATTTATCATACGTTGTATGGTATGTGAGGTTGTATGTGTTATTTTCTATTTTGATTTTTTTTTTTTTTTTGCTATGACAATCAGTGAACCGTCTCCCGACTGGGGGATAAGTGTAACAACAGCACACATGTTGTGTTCGAACATGTCAACCCAAGAGATTCCTCTTAAATGACGTGTGACAAAGACACTCGATATGTATCCCCCACCAATTCAAGTGGTCTTGTAACAAGTCCACGTGTAACAAGTGGCAGTGGGAAACACGTGGTCTAAATTGGAGAGGAGATAGACAATTAGAGAATTAGATGGGCTAAATAATAAATATATGAGATTTTTTTAACAGTCAGGTTTCCTAAAAAATTTTTTTTTTAGTCCATGCCTTTTATAGATCCTTGAAAAAATATTCTTTAAAAAATCCACGCCTTGGATGATAATCCTTGAAAAAATATTCTTTAAAAAATCCACGCCTTGGATGATAATCCTTGAAAAAATATTCTTTAAAAAATCCACGCCTTGGATGATAATCCTTGAAAAATATTCTTTAAAAAATCCACGCCTTGGATGATGATCCTTGAAAAAATATTCTTTAAAAAATCCACGCCTTGGATGATGATCCTTGAAAAAATATTCTTTAAAAAATCCACGCCTTGGATGATGATCCTTGAAAAAATATTCTTTAAAAAATCCACCCCTTGGATGATGATCCTTGAAAAATATTCTTTAAAAAATCCACGCCTTGGATGATGATCCTTGAAAAAATATTCTTTAAAAAATCCACGCCATGGATGATGATCCTTGAAAAAATATTCTTTAAAAAATCCACGGCGTGGATGATGATCCTTGAAAAAATATTCTTTAAAAAATCCACGCCTTGGATGATGATCCTTGAAAAAATATTTTTTAAAAAATCCACGCCTTGGATGATGATCCTTGAAAAAATATTTTTTAAAAAATCCACGCCTTGGATGATGATCCTTGAAAAAATATTTTTTAAAAAATCCACGCCTTGGATGATGATCCTTGAAAAAATATTCTTTAAAAAATCCACGCCTTTCACCATAATAATCCATAAAAGCCCAACACCCTTGGGCGTATTATTCATATCATGAATTAATATTAAGTATACGCATGGTGAGTTAATAAAGGCATTTCTCTCATCCTTCTACACCTTCTTTAATAGACAACTGTAGCCTAGTTCGGAGTCACGTACATTCAACATGACTATCCACACACACACACACACATCTCGTTTTTTTTCTTCTCCTCGGATTATCACAAATATTTGTTTAGCAGGTGCTACGAAATGACTGACGAAGACGACAACAACGGTGAGGAAGAAGAAGATGATGATGATAAAACAACAAAACGTAATGGTTCGAAGAAATAAAATAAAATTAAAGACCACAAAACAAACTACAAAATGTAAGACACAAGCCACACACGCATGAGAACAAACAAACCAACACTCATGTGTACACACGCACACACACACACATTCACTCAATGTAAATATTTCAAAAAGTGGTTCATCCACAATAACAAAAACTTGCTAAAATAACCAAAGAATTCCCTCTCTTAGCCAAAACCGAAAAAAAATAAACAAGGTAACAAACATGTGAACAAGAGTGGAAAGAGAGGAGCATGAGAGAAAGGGAGGGAGAGCTTGAAAAGAAATTTTGTTGGTAACACAATTATTTGCGTTACTCATTTGTCAGCAATACTACGTAATAAGCTTAAAAGTCAACGAATTAAAAGAAATGTTTGCTTTGGTTGGTTGTGGGCGTAAGGGGCGTGAGGAGGAGGGAACTTGGGGGGGGCAACAATAGCTGGCCGACTAAGTGGCTGACCATTCTACATACACAAGCACACACACCATGTGTGTGTATGTAAATGACCCAGTATAAACAGCAGAATAACAAAAATCAAATATAAATATTGATAAATGAGAAAGTATCGACACATTCGCTCTCCTGCAGTCAAGAAAATGGTCTTCAATAATAATTCGTAGGAACTGAGGTCGGATTTTTTTTCTATAGAAAAAAATCCAACCATCATCCAAAGCGTGTTTTTTAAGAATATTTTTTTAAGTAGCAACACAAGGCGTGGATTTTTAAAGAATATTTTTCAAGGCGTGGATTTTTTAAAAAATATTTTTCAAGGCGTGGATTTTTTTAAAAATATTTTTCAAGGCGTGGATTTTTTAAAAAATATTTTTCAAGGCGTGGATTTTTTAAAAAATATTTTTCAAGGCGTGGATTTTTTAAAAAATATTTTTCAAGGCGTGGATTTTTTAAAAAATATTTTTCAAGGCGTGGATTTTTTAAAAAATATTTTTCAAGGCGTGGATTTTTTAAAGAATATTTTTCAAGGCGTGGATTTTTTAAAAAATATTTTTCAAGGCGTGGATTTTTTAAAAAATATTTTTCAAGGCGTGGATTTTATAAAAAATATTTTTCAAGGCGTGGATTTTTTAAAAAATATTTTTCAAGGCGTGGATTTTTTAAAAAATATTTTTCAAGGCGTGGATTTTTTAAAAAATATTTTTCAAGGCGTGGATTTTTTAAAAAATATTTTTCAAGGCGTGGATTTTATAAAAAATATTTTTCAAGGCGTGGATTTTTTAAAAAATATTTTTCAAGGCGTGGATTTTTTAAAAAATATTTTTCAAGGCGTGGATTTTTTAAAAAATATTTTTCAAGGCGTGGATTTTTTAAAAAATATTTTTCAAGGCGTGGATTTTATAAAAAATATTTTTCAAGGCGTGGATTTTTTAAAGATTATTTTTTCAAGGATCATCATCCAAGGCGTGGATTTTTTAAAGAATATTTTTCAAGGATCATCATCCAAGGCGTGGTTTTTTAAGAATATTTTTCAAGGATCATCATCAAAGGCGTGGATTTTTTAAAGAATATTTTTCAAGGCGTGGATTTTTTAAAAAATATTTTTAAAGGCGTGGATTTTTTAAAAAATATTTTTCAAGGCGTGGATTTTTTAAAAAATATTTTTCAAGGCGTGGATTTTTTAAAAAATATTTTTCAAGGCGTGGATTTTTTAAAAAATATTTTTCAAGGCGTGGATTTTTTAAAAAATATTTTTCAAGGCGTGGATTTTTTAAAAAATATTTTTCAAGGCGTGGATTTTATAAAAAATATTTTTCAAGGCGTGGATTTTTTAAAGATTATTTTTTCAAGGATCATCATCCAAGGCGTGGATTTTTTAAAGAATATTTTTCAAGGATCATCATCCAAGGCGTGGTTTTTTAAGAATATTTTTCAAGGATCATCATCAAAGGCGTGGATTTTTTAAAAAATATTTTTCATATTTTTTAAAAAATATTTTTCAAGGCGTGGATTTTTTAAAAAATATTTTTCAAGGCGTGGATTTTTTAAAAAATATTTTTCAAGGCGTGGATTTTTTAAAAAATATTTTTCAAGGCGTGGATTTTATAAAAAATATTTTTCAAGGCGTGGATTTTATAAAAAATATTTTTCAAGGATCATCATCCAAGGCGTGGATTTTTTAAAGAATATTTTTCAAGGATCATCATCCAAGGCGTGGTTTTTTAAGAATATTTTTCAAGGATCATCATCCAAGGCGTGGATTTTTTAAAGAATATTTTTCAAGGATCATCATCCAAGGCGTGGATTTTTTAAAGAATATTTTTCAAGGATCATCATCCAAGGCGTGGATTTTTTAAAGAATATTTTTTCAAGGATCATCATCCAAGGCGTGGATTTTTTAAAATTCTGCTAGGAGATTTTAGTGCAAAAATCGGAAGGGAAAATATATTTGGTCCCACCGTCGGAAGATTCAGCCTCCATGATATACACAAGGAAACTTGGATTTCTCCTGATCGAACAACGAGAAATCAAATTGATCATGTTGTGATAGACGGAAGGTATTCATCCAGTGTTTTAGACGTCCGATCGATCCGAGGAGCGAATATCGATTCGCACCCATTTTAATGTAGCAGCAAAGGTGCCATCTAATTTAACACGGAAATTTGACGTCGAAAAGCTGCAAACACAACAGATAGCAGAAGCCTACTCCGCTCAACTTACCCAACTGCTGGACGAAACGCTGAATTGAAAAACGCAGTATATAGGATAGCAACACGTAATACGAGAGAGAATTATCTGGAGAAAGGAGGGAGGAGAAACGTATTTTCAGAAGAAAGAAGAAAAAAGAAGTTCGAAAATTCTGCCAACGGGTAAAATACCAAACCGAAGGCTTTTGTGCAGGCACATCCCCCTGTAGAAATGAAGAGGGAAGCCTGGTGACAGATGCAGACAGCATGCTGAGGATCTGGAAGGAACAGTTTGAAAAACTTCTGGTATCAAATAGTAGTGGTGAAGAGGATACCCCAGAACCAATAATAATAAATGACATTATTGGACCATACCAATGCGGCTTCAGGCCTGGCAAATCCACCATTGACAAGATTTTCACTCTGCGCCAAATCCTGGAAAAAACCCACGAAAAACACATTGACATATTCCATCTATTCGTCGACTATAAAGCCGCATTCGACAGCCCTATCTGTTCAGAGGTGTATAAAGCCATGTCTGCGTTTGGCATTCCTGCAAAATTAATAAGGCTATGCGGGATAACAATAACTGGCACATGATCATGAGTTAAAGTTGGAAAGGACCTCTCGGAGCCCTTTAATACCGAACGAGGATTTTTAACATCCTGCTGGAAAAGGTCATACGGTAGGCAAAAGTGAACAGAAATGACACTCTGCACACCAAACAACAGTAAACGGCGAGAAGACCAAGCTAATGATATCAACGCGCAAGACGTCCAGTAGGCTCGGACCAACTGTGGAACTTGAGAACTACAGCTTCGAGGTAGTCAAAGATTTTATATACCTTCGTACCGGAATAAACAAAACAAAATAAACAAACATCAGTTTTGAAATTCGGAGAAGGATAGTGATGGCCAACAGATGCTACTATGGTCTGAGCAAACAACTCAAAAGCAAGGCCACCCCCGCCAGACCAAATTCAAGACGCTGATACTACCCGTGCTGTTATATGGATCTGAAGCATGGGTACTTACGCACGCAGATGAGGCAGCTCTTGGAGTGTTTGAGAGAAAAGTTCTCTGTAAGATCTATGTGCCGATCTGCGTTGACGGTGAATATCGCCGTCGAATGAACCATGAGTTGTACCAGCTGTTCTCGGACATCGACATTGTTAGACATATTGAGCTGCAGCGACTACGTTGGCCATGTTGTGAGAATGGATGAAGATGCCCCAGCCCAGAAGGCATATAAAAGCGAACCAGCTGATGATTCACGCAGAAGGCGAAGGCCACGAATAAGGGGAAAGATTAAGTGGAAGACAAAATTGCCGAATAGGGTCTTTCAAATTGGAAAAACTGCGCAAAAGACTGACGCGCCTGGAAAATTTTGTTATGCTCGGCTTATGGAACGAAAGTTCTGTCACAAGCCAGCTAAGTAAGTAAATTAGTGGAATTTTTAAAGAATATTTTTTCAAGGACCAACACAAGGCCTGGATTTTTTAAAGAATATTTTTTCAAGGACCAACACAAGGCATAACTTTTTTAACGAATATTTTTTCAAGGATCTAAACAAGGCTCGATTTTTTTAAAGGAATAGTTTTTCAAGGTGTGAATGTTTTAAATCTAAAGAAGGCGTGGATTTTCTATCTACTCCAACTACCGATTAATTGTTTTCTATGGAAAAGATCAGACCTCAGCTATATAGAATTATTTTTTTCCATCTATCTTTTAAGTGCTTCATTCACTCACATCTTTCGACAGTTTGTTTTAAAGTGAAAGGAAATTATAAATTATAGAGGAGAAAAATATACAACCTCCTCCATCATTAACACGATGCAAGAGAATAGAACAACAACAACAACAGCATGCAACAATTATAAAATAATTTGTAGTTCAAGCCAAAACACACAATTTTGAATATACAATTTTTTTTGCAAAAATTGTTTTCAAATTTTTGTTGTTATTCTCCGGCATCTATTTTCTAAGAGAGTATGTGTGCGTTCGCCAATAGTCACTGCCAAAGTGCTTAATGTTTATCTGTAGTCGAATATTTAACTTCGGAATGTTTTTTTACAAAAAAAAAATCTCAAAGAGAATAATGAGATGCCGGAGAGAAATAGAGCGACCGTGTGGATTACATTAATGATTCGAATCCGATAAATTGATTCGATTTCGAAGAGTTAAATATTGATTTTTGCAAATGTTTATAAAATAGAAATATTTAAATTCATACGCCTTTGTAGGGACATCAAAAATCTATCGAACTAAAAACGCTTAAACCTAAAATATTTAACGCCAAATTGACATCATTGTCCTCCTCATCATCATCACCAACATCGTCGTCGTCGTCACTGCCGACGTCGCATTGTGTGTCGTAGTCATTGCTGAGAGCTTATCGCGAATGAATTCAGTTTTTTCTTTTTTCATTTCTGTTACATACGTATCTCGTATACGTTATACGATTATTTCGTATTCTGTTGCTCATTTTATTATATATAGCAAACACACACACACACAAGCATATGTTATAATATGTGAATAAATATATGGGGTATTCCATGGAGAAACTTATTTTTGAGATATATATTTTCCTATAATTTTCATTTTCCTAAAAAAATGGAGACCTCAATCCGCATGATTATTTAATAATTTTTGAAAAAAAAAAATTGGAGACCCCAGATCATTGGAGGTGCTATTTTTGTCTATAAAAAAATTCGGAGACTTCAGAACATATGATGTGCGTTTTTTGTCTATAGGGGTGGTATTTTTTCTATAGAAACAAAGCCGGAAACATCTGTTAAAAAAAATCGGTGTTCCCAGTTCACTTGAGGTGTTATTTTTTTATAAAAATTCGGTGACTTCCTCCGGTGGGTTGGTATTTTTTCTTTAGAAAAAATCAGAGTACTTAGTTCACCTGAGATTGTTTTTTTTTTTATAAATACAATCAGGCTAAGCAACTATATATAGAAAAAACCAGTGAGCGGAGCAGTATAGTCGGATGGGGCCGACCACACGATACCCTACATAACTACCACGAAAAGCTAACTTTCTGCCGTTATATATTCTGAGACTGGGCAATATTTCGTGATATTTGCAACCTCTTGATCAATTATAGGTCAACAGCTCTACCTTCTAAGCCTGGCATATTTTCCAAAATTTTGTTCTTGAAGTGAATTTTTACGTCATGTAATAAAAAATTTGTCACTTTAGGTTTTGGTTGATTTGACCCTCGGATCATGATCTAAACAGCCTCTCTAAGTATTTGGTCAGATCCCCTTCACCTTGTAAAATATGTGATGTTCTGCATATAATAATTGCCACTAGAGCGTCTAGAAAATCTGACAATGAAATCTCAACTTAACCGAAAACTATTGGCGCCGTCCTTGACCATAATCGGAACTTCATGTACAATTTCAAAGCGATCAACGCGACATTTCCGTCCTCTAATGGAGTAATAGTAATACTGTGCACATAGTCACATTTATCTAATTACGTATAACTCCCACATCAGAGTACATACAGCCACATAATTGGTATCAATTTGAAGGTCAACAACTCATCTTGGGTATATGTCCTCAGGAACAAGTATATACGCTCGGGTATATGTCCTTCGGGAACAAGTATATACGCCCCAGAATAAAAATTTTGCAATTTTTCACACAAAAGTCAGGATCCGTTTGACCCGCTAAATATTGACCGATCTTTATCAAAATAGGCAAGCTTATTCTTTGGCCCGATCCCCATCTCCATGTAAAACTTCAAGATGTTCGGACCATAACGGCGGCCTCTGGAGCGACCAGAAAACCGACAAAAATTAAGTATTTGGTCCATTTCATCCCCTAAATATTAACCGATCTTTATCAAAAACAATAAGGGGTCTTCATTGACCAGAACCCATCCTACATGCAAAATTTCGTGAAGATTGGCCCATAAGTGCGGCCTGTATCGTGTTTACAAATTATAATGGACAGACGGGCGAACACACAAGTCTAGATCGATTCATCTAGTCGAGATATGATGATCGGTATACTTAAAGGTGGGTCTAGGACCAATATTTCGCGGCGTTACAAACTCTTGGGGCTACACAAAGCTATAATACCCAAAGTGAATGTAAGTTAGCCTTCAATATTTTAAATTTTATAGACGCATTTCTGATCGAAGTGGCTGTAATTTGACAATCCGAGTTCATTACTGGCAAAAAAAAAAACTTATTGGCAGAAAAAATGTCAATATAGGTCTGCTTTTTAAAATATGGCGCCCAATTAAAGGAATTTAGCATTCTGGGTTCTTGGAGGAAGCAAAATTTATTCCCAAATAATTTTCAATATTGGTCCATATTTTAACATAGTCCCCATTTAAAGATCTTGGCCCTATTATCCTACATTTTGAAGGTTTTAGTCGAATTTTCCTATCGAAGAGGCTGTAATTTGGCCTTCTGAGTTTATTGTTAGCAAAAAACAAGGCCAATATCTCGCAGAAACTTTTTAATGTTCTTTTTCTGTTTGTCCGAACATAAAAGACCCGACCAATTTTCGGTATATTAAAGATCCTAGCCGAATTTAAGAAACAGAATTCTGCAAGAGGATAAAAAAATTACTGTAAGACAATTTTCGGTATTTTGAAGGACTTAACCGAATTTTCCAATCGAGTTCATGAGGGTAAAAAAAAAATTTCAATAGAAAATGTTCAATATAGGATTATTATTATTTTTTTTTGATATAGCTTCCCAAAAAGTTTCCGCACAATTTTGGAATTTTGAAGATTAAAGCTGAATTTTCCGAATCCAAGAGGACCGGAATTTATGTGTTCTTGGAGAATGAAAAACTTTACATAGTACCCATTTAAAGACCTCGGCCCATTACTCTGTATTTTGTAATTTGGCCTTCTGAGCTCATGGTTAGCAAGAAAAAACTTGTTTGCAGAAAATTTTCAATATAGGTCCACTTTTTGATGTGGCGCCCAAATAAAAGATCCGCACATTTTTATGGTTTTAAATGTTGATGCATATTTCGACATAGTCTCAACCGACCTATTTTCGGACAATTTAAATTTAAAGATTATAGATCCGGCATATTTTAAAAATTTTTATGGTTTTCAATTTTGATGCATATTTCGACACACACACACACAATTTAAATATAATCCTCATTTAAAGATCAGAGGGTAGAGTAGAAATTATTGGAACACAATTTGTAATGACTAGGCCTCCGTACAAAGATTCCGAAAGAAGTAGGATGTTATATCTGAATCAGAACGAAAGTTCGATAGCATGTATAATTCCCACTTTCCCCTTTTATAATTTTTTTACCTTGCGGATAATAAAATCTTAAAATTTCTCATTCATTTTTAATACCCGCTTGAGATAATTATCCAAACCTCTATTTCAAAACCTATTGTGGAATAACCCATACCTTGAAACGAATGCCACTTCTTCTACTTCTTAACGAATAATAAAATCGTTTCGGTTATGTTTGTCTATTTCACTAATGCACAAAATAGTACGATAGCGGTGATTTCATTTCGTGAGTGTTTTTATTCTCCCGCATTCAGTCGTTGATGAGACGTCAACGAATGAACACGAAGTTGGGGTATGCTCGCATGTTTGACTATTTTTTACATTGAGAAAAAATTGTCATGGCGTGTGGAAAGAAAATGAAAATAAATATGTTAGAGGCATATTTCATGATTGAGAATGCTTTTGGAAATTTGCAGTGCGTTTTATGCTTTAAAACATTTAAAAAGAGGAGGAGAGATGTGTTAAATGCACATTTCAATAATGTGCATAATAGTATATGCAATTTAGCGGACGAAGATAAAAGAAAAATTTTTGATGAAAAAAAGGCAACATTTTTAAATAAATTAAAGTCGTGGGTTACGTCGGTGGAAAATGACGATAAAAAGAAATGTAAAGAACTGAAAAAAGAAATATCAAGTCTTATTAGTCTAGGTATTATACAACAGGGGAGGCCATTTACAGATGGAGTATATGTTAAAAAAATGCTTGTCAAAACTATGCAAAAAGTACATGGTTGTGTTGAGTTTGTAGAATCTCTGCCCTTGTCACGCACTAGTGTTGCTCGCAACAGCATTTTTTTGGCCACTTGCGTCGAAAAAGAAATTGCGGAGATACTACAAAATTGCAAACGATTTTCTTTTTGTATCGATGAAAGCACTGATATTAACGGCGTTAGTCAACTTCTCATTTGTGTGCGATCGGTTGATGCTGCTTATAATATATTTGAGACCATGTTTACATTAGTTTCAATGTATTCTAATGTAACAGGAAAATTAATATTTGAAGCAGTCAATGAAAACCTTTTAAGTACGGTGGATACAAGTAAATTGGCTGGGGTTTGCACCGATGGTGCCAACGTAATGATTGGGCGAAATGACGGATTTATTGGCCAATTGGAAAAACACGGACTAACTTTTTATAGTTTTCACTGTATTATACACCAGCTGGCTCTGGTATCAAAATTTTTAACAAACCATCCGTCGATGAAAATAGCCGAAAAAGTAATTAATAAAATTCGAGGAGGACATCACTCGCTTACCCATCGCAAGTTTGTGAACTTTTTAAAAAACAAAGGGTCATTTCATTGTGATTTAAAAATGTTCACCGATGTAAGATGGTTAAGTCGAGGTGATAGCCTCAATCGTCTATTTGAATTAAGAAAGGAAGTAGTTGAGTTTTTAGAACTTGAAAAAATAGACGAATATATCTTACTGCAAAATGAAGACTTCATAATAGATTTAGCATTTTTATCTGATATTTCGACTCTTTTGAATGAAGTAAATTTAAAACTTCAAGGGAAAGAGAAAATTATATGTGAGGCATGGAAGACTCTTGTAAATTTTCAAAAAGATCTCCAAATCTACAAACAAGATTTTCAAGTAAAAAAATTTGCAAATTTCCCAAAAATTGCGGAAATCTATAACGATAAATATATGAACAAAATTAGTGATTATATATCAATTATTGATAATATCTATCAAAATATAGAAGAACGGTTTAAAGAGTTTAAAGCTGTACAACCATTGTTGGAAATATTTGCAAATCCGTTTACATGCGACGTTTCACAGTATCATTTTGAAGTTCAATGTGAACTTATTATACTTAGAAGCGAAATGGAAGCGCCGAATATTGTGGAACCTTGCAGTTTTTGGAAAAATATTGAGAGTTCCGAATATCCTTACCTCAAGGATATTTCCTATAAGTGCGTCGCATTTTTCCCATCAACGTAATTGTGCGAACAAATATTTAGTGATTTAAAATTTCTTTGTTCGAAACAAAGAAATAGGTTAAATGCGACGCACTTAAAAAGTATTATGCTAATAAGGAATTGCAATAAAAATATAGCAATAGAAAAATATATTAAATAATCATGTTTTTCCAAAACGAGGTACTTTTTTCCAGCAAGGGTTGTACATTTTTAAAAACATTACATCGCTTCTCTTGAAGTTTAAATTTAAGTTTATTTCAATAGGACGAAATATGTTTTTAAAATGCTATATGTATTATGAAAATCTTAATATGTAGTCGACAGTGTTATTTTTCTTTTCCTAAAAACTCAATTACTTATTTTCGAAAGCTTTTTGTTTAGTTATTCGCAATCTTTCCTTATTTCCTTACATAATATTAAAACATGAATTTTTATTTTTTATTTGCCATTGAATTTTAATATAACTGTAATTCATTCTTTTAATGAGAAAATAACAAAAAAATTAAATATTGATTTAATTTTTTATTTCAAACTTTTTTAATTTTGTTTATTTTTATATCTTAATACCTTTTTTATTTCTAAACAAAATCATATTTGAACTTTATTAAATTGTTATCACATTTAATGTGATCTCCTGTCTTCCTTACATAATATTAAAACAATTCTACGGAAATTTTAATTTTTATTTTTTAGTTACAGTTAAATTTTACAATTAATGTAATTTATTGTATTGTTTTACTCTCAATGAGAAAAATGACAAAAAATGAATTTTGAATTTATTTTTTTATTTTATTTTAAGCAAAAATCTTTTTTTAATATCATTAAATTTTTAATTCATTTATTGTGTGTTTTTGAAACATAAAAAAAGTATTGAATTAATTATGTTTTTTTTTTTTTAACATTGCTCTTTTTTAAATATATTAAACTCATTTGAACATTCTTCTTCATATTAACCTAAATAAAAATAATATACATACATTTATTTACTTATTAATAACCAATTTGTGATTAGACGATCAGTAACAAACAAGCGCACTCAACCCGACACGTGTTCACTGGCCAACGTAATATCAGCCACTGAACATAATTTTACAATTTTCCTTTAAGTGCATTTTCGTTTCTCTCACACATACATACACAATTTTCATTCTGTGCATCCCTGGTCTATTTGTTCACACCAGAACAGGGTTAGCCAACAATACATATGCAAACTGCTATGATTGTGTTGGACACACGCATAGATCCGTTGGGAGAGTAATTTTCTCTCTCTCGGTACAGATCGTCTATGTTAAAGCATTGCAAAGCATACGACATGTTCGATGTCGAGAATAATGTTGAGTTCGAACACAGAACTGTGATTGTATTGGTACTCTCCCAAAGCGCCCACGGGCGCCTGTTTGGTGAACAGTGCACCAGAATGAAACGACGACGACTCCGACGATGGTGATGGCGACCACTACGTACCCCTGTGTAATCGTAATCATTCTACTAAAAGTCCGATGATGCCAAAGGGGGAGGGTGGGAGCACAAACACACGAAGAGGACCCAAACGACCGAGTGTATTGGGTGTTATGCTCATGACAGCGTTATTGTTGTTGTTGCTATTTTACTTTCTTGCCAGCCGTTTTGCCACTGCCTGCTCCGCGGCAGAGGCAACCAGCCAGCCAGTACGTTTATTGTGGGGTCTGTCGATAGACGACGTCGGTTGTGTTGTCATCAAAATTTCAGTCTACTACGTAGAGTAGTCGCTGTGAGTAACGAACGCGCTTTTTTGCATATCAAGAAAGTTGAGAAAAAAAACGGAAAACAAAAACAACAGAAAAATAATAATAAAAAACCAAAAACAAACGGACGGTTCGAAAAATATAGAAGAAATATTCTCCTACATAATATAAAACGCGCCAATTAAAACGAAATATATATTTTTTTGGTGGCCCAAAAAAAAAACAAAATTTAAATAACAACAAAATATTTTTATTTTAACAAAATTGTGAGTTTAAAAAAATAATACATTTGTATTTAAATATATAAAAAAATAAAATGTTATTTATAGTAAAAAAAAATAGAAAACAACAAATGATACATACCTACATATGTAAATAGCGAAAGAAATATGCCAACAAAAATATTTATTTTTAAAAATAAAATATTTTTTTCTAAAACAAAAATTCCACTTCAAAAAAAAAAAAATAAAGAGCGCACACAGCGCCAAAAAAACACACACACCAGCACAACAACTAAAACAATTGTATATTTTCTTGTGTTAAATGAACAAACAAAGTAATCTTGACGTAATCGCCGCAAAAATATTTTAACGACGTCGCCAAAACGTCGTTCGCAAACGCGACAAAAAGATAAGCGCAAAATTTCAACCCAACCAAACCGAACGAAGCAACATCATCATCACATCACCGCAACAACAAAAAATAATAATAAAATAATAACAACAACAAAAACGTTAAAAAAATATCAACACAACATTCATACGTATGGCTGGCTGAATGGTGATGCTCTCTTCCCTCTCACCACCCCATAGAAACCCCATCATAATAATAATAACAACAACACTAATCACAACAAAGAGTGAGCACAACAATACACGAAATGAAATGACGGTATCCACACACACACATACTCACACACTCTGTCATACCTTCATGTATGCATGTACTTCGGTAAGAGTACATTGAGTGGAGCAGTAATGAGCGAGAGAGTGTTGGGTGTTTCATAAGTGAGCAAACAACAAACACATAGCAGCAGATGATCACCCAATTGTGTTGTGTCGTGGATACAAGGTAACGAATAACGAAGGAACAGAAACACCAAAAAACCACTGATCTGTAAGCTTTCGCCAGTGATGTCATATTTATCATATGAAAAAAACGCTATTTCTTAAAAATCGCTAAACTGAGATGGATTAGAAAATAATGCTGTAATACACCAAAATTATGCAGGGGTTTTTAGATACCAATTCTGCTTTAATAGAGACTATGGAAAACATATTTTTTAGAACCCTTAAAAATGTATTTTGGAACGTTAAATAGGGAATAAGCACAGTGTTCGTAGATTTTCAATTTTAAGAGGTTATACTTAGGCGTGCAGCCAAAAACTCATTATTTTGTGATTTTTGTCCATATGTCTGGCAGCAGAATTATTATTGAAAATTATAGGGATATTGCAAAATTAAGTGCCATACCAAAACTTACTTAGCTGGCTTGTGACAAAACGGTTATACCAAAAGCCGAAAAAAAGATTAAAAAAGATTTCTAAGCGAAAGACTATGTTCCGAGATGTTGTCTTCCACTTGATCTTTCCATCGGAAACATTGCCTTCCCCTTCTTTGTGAACCACCACTTGGCTCGCTTTTATATGCCTTTTGAGTGGGGGGATCCTCATCCATTCTCACAACATAACCTAGCCAACGTAGTCACTGCAGCTCGATCCGCCTGACAATGTCGATGCCCGTGTATAGATGGCATAGCTCATGATTCATTCGACGGTGAATTGTTCTGTCGATCACTCCAAAAGCTGCCGTATCTGCTTGCGCAAGTACCCATGCTTCAGATCCATACAACAGTACGAGTAGTATCAGCGTGTTGTAGAGTGTGACTTTGGTCTGGCGAGAGGTGGCCATGTTTTTCAATTACTTACTCAGGCCATAGTAGCATATGTTGGTCAGCACTATTCTCCGAATTTGAAAACTGTAGGTATATAAAATCTTTGACTACCTCGAATCTGTAGTTTTCAAGTTCCACAGTTGGTCCGATTCTACTGGACGTCTTGCACATTGATACCATCGGCTTGGTCTTCTCACCATTTATTGTCAGACCAACTCTGGAAGACACCTTCTCAATTAGTTCAAAGGTGGCTGTTTTCCGTTCGTGATGTTCCACCAATTATATCATTGAAGTCGGCGTAGGCGAGATTTCAATCATTGGGCATTGCATTCCTCTAGCCGAATTGTACTAATCAGCTGGTGCATGCTTCTTGAATAGTTCGGCTGGAAACCCATCGGCACCTGCTGCTTTATTATTCTTGATTATTTGGTATACTAGTTGGTATACAATCTATACCGCCATTTCTTATTGGTTCTGGGGTATCTTCTTCACGGCCACTATTTGAAGTTTTCAAAATGTTCCTTCCAGATCCTCAACATGCTGTCTGTATCTGTCACAAGGTATACTTCTTCTTCTCTACAGTAGGATGTGCCTGCACCAAAGCCTTCGGTTTGGTATTTTACTCGTCGTTGATAAAATTTCAGAACTTCATTCTGACTACTGTACATCTCGATTTGCTCTCGCTTACGTTTTTCCGGATCGATATTCGCTCCTCAGATCGACCGAACGACCAATACACTGGATTAATGCCTTCCGTCTATCACAACATGATCAATTTGATTTCTCGATGCTTGATCAGGAGAAACCCAGTTTAGATGAATGGAATATTTAAATTTCATCCAAACTTTGCAAATCGTAATATTTTCCCAAACCTAAGATGGGTCAACATTTTCTGGTAGCTCTCCAAAGATGGCCAACTTTTTGGGGGGGAAAAATACCTTATATCGAAAAATAGGACCTATTCCGGATTTTACAACAAATAATGTCTGTATATTACGATATTTTTTTAATATAAAAAATGATATAAAAAAGTAGATTCTTGCTATACGAAAACAGACCAAAATGTTTTGTTTCGTCGTATTTCAAATATTCGATTTTACAACATTCTTTTTTTTTCAAATGGCATTTGCAGTCAAACTAAAAGTAGATTAAAACCAGTGAGCAGAACAGTATAGTCGGACGGGCCGACCATACCCTACACAACCACCACGGAACTCTAACTTTCTGCGGAAGTTTATTTCGAGCCTGGGCAATATTTCGTGATATTTGCGACCTCTTGACTGATTGGAGGTTTGGCGTTACAAACTCAGCTATAATACCCCGACAACATAGTTGTGTAGGGTATAAATATATAATTTTATTTGAGTTATTTCCAACAAATAATCCAAGTTTTTTTTTCGCAATGATTAACCGAAAGACTTAAGTTTCCCTAATTTATTTTTTTTTTCTAAAATCTTGCCTCATCATTCTTTCAAACTTAATCAAGTACTGACGTTCAACACTTTGATTAAAATGTGTTAAATACTCTTATTTACCAATCATTAACTAAATAAAAATTTGACAATTGTTTTGTTGTTCTTTATTATTAATTGGCATTACCAGCTAAAACCAGTTTTATCTCGTCCTCCCTTATCCAAAACTGCTAAGTTAGCATCACTAGCACTATCTTCGCATAGTTTCACACAAGAACACAGTCTCTCTCTCTTTTCCCTTTCTCTCTCTCAATAACAATGAAAAGATAAAAACCGAGCATACGTCGTACTTTCTGGTCACATTCATCCATAGCTGTTATTTGTTGTTGTTGTATACGTCGTCTATACGTATACGATGGCTACGTATGTAGATCGACGACGTCGTCAATATTCTCTGGTTTTTAAGAATGTCGAGACGTTTTTATTGTTATTGGCACTTGTTTTTAACAAAAAAAGAGTTTTATTATTATTATTATTTTTTTTTTGCATTTCAGAAGTTCGAAAGTTTGAAGTGTCGTGTCGTCGTGTTTAGAGATAATATTGTGTTGGGGTGTGTAGATTATTGCCACGTTAAGAAGTTTATCTGTGAAATGTCAATAAGTGCTTTTTTTAGAATAAATAGATATTTTTTGGGAAAGGGGGTGGATTTCAATGGAATTCTATTTGGGTCTTAGGAAGGATTATCCAATGGGATTTGGTATTTTATAAGTATCTTACGTAGAAAAAGTACAGTCAGTGTAGAGAAATTAGTCTCCTTCCCAATCGCATGTAAAGTGCTATCCAGTGTGCTGTATGAACGACTGAAGCCTAGGGTCAATGAAATTAGTGGACCATACTAATGCGTTCAGAGGCGTTTAAAATCATGTCTACGCTTGGCGTTCCTGCTTTAACTGGCACAAAGTCAGCAGTTAAAATCGAAAAGGACCTCTCGGAGCTTTTCAATACCGAACTAGGATTCAGACAAGATGACAGATTGTCGTGTGACCTTTTTAACATCCCGCTGGAAAAGGCTATACGAGAGGCAAAGTTGTTTTTAGATTTTTCACCGTGTAATAGAGTTGGGCAACCTAGTTCACTGTGCGGAACGATATTTTTCGTCCCTTTTTTAAAAGGAACTTGTTTCTTTATATATTTACAGTCAAAGGAACGAGATCTGAAAATTACCTAAGAACTGGACCTAGTTCCTATCGTTCCCTTATCGAAATCGTTGCATTGAAATAGTGCGTTCCGGAACTACCCAACTCTACTGTGTAATGTTGCTAAAGATCTACTAAAGAATATATCAAGGCCCAAATCAGGTTTTCGTGCTTACTTCCGAGGATAAAAATGATTTTCAGATGTGTCGATCTTATGTGCTCTTTCAATTTGAAGGGCTAAGTTTCGAGGTGTTATCTTCCACTTGATCTTTCCATCGAATTAGTGGTCTTCCCACAAGATCACACGACAAACTGTCACCATGCCTGAAACCTCAGTTCAGTATTGAAGGGCTCAAAGAGGTCCTGGATTTGTCAGGTTTAGACCGTTGTATAATGGAATGGTCCTATATACGATTTCCATAGATAGAAGACCTCTTAAAGTTTTTCTCTAAACATCAGGCCTGATAAGGTCAGAAGACGTATAGGCTGGCCACAGAAGAAGTCAAAAAAGTTTTCTACAGGGTGAGATAAAAAAAATCAAACGCCATAATTTTTACATTTTTTGTTTTTAAATTTAATTGAATGAAAGCAAAAAATGTCGGAAATAGCATGAAATTTTAGAATAAGTTTAGATTTTTTCGAATTGGTCACTATTGGTACGAATTATGGCCTTCAAATCCCCAATTAAACCGTCACACGCTGCCCGAATGTTGCTCTGCGGCCCATTCCCGGCGAAGCGCTTGCTTGAGGTGATCGACACTTTGGTATTTTTTTTTTTTGTCAACCTTGTTTTCCAAAATACCCCAGACACAATGTTGGTGGACATTGTGGATTGTGGAAATGAGGCGAGGAACCTCATTTTGTAACCACTCTTGGGAGGGCGATGGTGCTGAGTCCTGTTGGAATATCCAAGGTCTGGGGCCAAAATGTTTGCGTGGCCAAATATAGCCTCCAGAATATTTTCGAGATAATATTCGGCATTTATTCCGATGCCACAATCGATTAATACGAGCGGAGAGCGACCATCGGCTGTTTTGTGGCGTTCTGGTGGCCAACCCAAGGTGCACATTTTCAGCTGATCTCTTTGGCAAGTACACACGATCATTTTGTTTGTTTACAAACTGCTGGACTACGAATGATTTCTCATCAAAGCTCTTTTGAGTCTATATTTTTCTGTTGGCTTGATAGTTTACAAGGTACCATGTCCATATGTCAAATAGGGCCCATATAAATCTTCCGATCGATTTTATGTATTTTGAAAGCTTAACTCATTGCGAAGGGTGTAAAAACGTCGTTTTGGTCTAACATAACAACAGTGTTGCTTATTGCTGGTATTGCAGGACATTAATATGGTCTACTGGCTATCTGAAATAGTATATATGTATGTAGATATATATGTGAGTAGCACTTGTACTTTACTGACCATAACAAATGGCTTGGTGATAGGAAATTTTCTTGTATTTTTTTTTCTTAATTAAATGTCAATTTGTTTGGCACTATGTGCTTCTTGAGTAATTCTGATGACGTACACTTATTTGCAATATGCAGAAGACATATATGTATATATAATTTATATAATATAAATATTATCATGTAGTCATGCATGCGATACATTTGCAATGCAATCAATTCATATAGACACAAACTGTGGTTGCATGACTTTTTTATGAATGACTCTATGTTTGCGCATAGCGCATTTAATATGGTGTATAGGACTATCATAATAGAAACTATCAAAAAGTGCAAGTAAAACTTCGAGATCATTTCTGCTGAAGAATTGCATTGGAAATTCGATTTGAAATGTAATAAAATATCCCATAATTTCTCTCATCTCTCATAAGACTTATGCCTTTTGTCAAAATTCAAAAGTTCTGAAATATGTCCTTGGTTGAAGACTATACCCTTGACGAAGGATTGTTTTCCTTTCTGAACTCGAAGTTCCAAAATATTGTTGTTGTCCTAATTTGTTACATTTGTCTCGTGATGTTTTTGCTCTTTGCTAACCTATTCCACATTTCCTGAGAGCCCGAATCGACATAGTACTGCTTGATACAATCTGACATTACCATTGGAAAGGTAGCGATGTTTTTGGCATACTCAGTACGGTTTGACGTACGTCCACCATGCGTTGTGTTGAATGCAAAGATTTGAACAAATAAAATTGTCCGAACATAAAGTCGATAAAATGTACATGCCATATTTTTTTCAGAACTTTCGAGGTGGATCATCAGGACACAATATTTATAATTTTTGTCTGAAAGATGTGGCGCCCAATTAGAAGCCAACATACCAAATTACAGCTAATACAATAAAAAAACTTATCCAAAATTCTCAGGATCCGAATTTTTGGATATGGGTGTACCGTTATATTGGGGCTACCTTAAAAAATTGATGTTCCATCGATATGTCAATTTTTTGTACCTCAACGATTATATATCATCATCAGAGAAGAATGATCGCCAAGGAAGAAGAAACTTAAAATACATTGCCGCAAAAACATTAAGAAATGTTTATAAAGGAATAAAACATAAATTCAGACCGCCAGAGTCTTTAAATGAAAGAAGTGTTTTATTTTTACCAACCGCCACCTGTATCGTCTGTATACTTGTTGTGTTGTCTAATATTCATTCATTGTTGTTCGTCTTTGTGCAACAAATACTTTCGGCTCTAAAGCTACTCTGTAGATTTATAACCCCTACAAGACCATATCGGAACTTGTACAGTGTCAAACTTCAATAGTACTGAAATTTTGGGGTTACCTTTAGAGGTAACCCCTGTGCTTATGAACAAAGTTTCGGTAAATATGTGCACTGTGGTCCGTGTCAGTCTTATAATTCATTCTCTTATCATAAGGTAAATTTATTATGGTTAACATTTCTAGGATGAATTGTCGCTTATAATTATTTTCCTGAGTCAATAGGTCTACGTCTTTAAAATTCGGCGTATGTCCAGTTTTAGTGCAGTGTGAGGCAATCGACGTTTTTATGCTCTAAAAGTTTGTCTAAGTTTTGACCTGACTTATGTCCAGAAAGTCTCGTCTTAAGTTTAGTTTTTGTTGTACCAACATCATGGCAAAATAATAAAGGTAGTCTCATTTCAAAAATTCAAATACACCTATGCGCTTTGTGTACTTGAGCCCGTCAAATACAACCATGCCTATCAATACTTCAATTGTTGTTGCTCTTAAGTCCTAATTTAGATTAGGCGAGTTTACTTGCGGCAAGTCTTTGTTTGTTGGAGAGAGGGGCAAGGGGAATAGAAATGAAAAAAAAATTGCTCGTACCGACAATTTTCTGGCAATTTGTTTTGTGTATTTCGAATTTGTTGACGTTTTATATATATTTAAATGTGAAAAAACAACAAATAGAAACATATTTTGGAAACCGAATTGCCTTGTATAGACGCATGAAGCAAGTTCAAAAGAGAACGACAAGAATTGCCGCAAGTAAACTCGCCTAATCTAAATCAAGACTAAATGTCAGCAATTAAAAACATATTGTTTGTTTACGTTTTGGATATTTGTTCAATAAAGAAAAAGGAACGACTTAGGATATGCTAAAGATTTGTCGATCGATATGAAATTGTGTATAAGAAGAACTAAAATACAATGATTTTTTCTTTTGCCCAGAGACCCTGTTTCCTGATATTTGAGCTTTACAAATTCTGTTGTTGCAATCGTATTTCAAGATTAATATAATTTATGTACCATTCGTAGCTGTGATTACGAAGAAACTCCGAGAAATAGATTATAAAGGCATGAAATCCGTTAATTTTAAAGGATGTTCGTCACTTAGGTCGTTTTAGCGTCTTGCCATAGGAAATGTGTTAAATTCACGGCCGAAGTCCAGCCAACCCAATAATAATTAATTATATTGTGCAACATGCACGGCAACCTCATCCCCAAAATTTAATTGAAATACCAATGGGAAATTACTGGACTTCAAGGGAACTTTACACGCCCATAGAACTGGAAGCGTAGACTTCCGCAAAAAAAGGTATATCGTTATTTTAAGTGTCATTAGGAATACATGAGGCACATATTTTAAATTTAACTACGACTTCAAAATAAATATCTCATTTAGCGCACAGCGAACATTCCTATTTACATCACAACGGGTAACTTCATGGGTGGGGGTTTATCTTCAAGTCTTCTATAAGAAGGCCACCAGTTCTTATACAGGAAGGCCGCCTTATAGAAGAGCTATACAAATACCATTATACATTCTAAAAGAAATAGCTTATAAAAGATCATCTGCTTTAGTTGGTCTATAACGACAATGTATAAAGACCATGCTTGCTATAAGCATATAAGCACAGTCCTCTGAAAGTTAATTGTCCTGGAACCAGTACTTGAAATAGACTTAAACACGTATCTCAATATTTGCTGTAAATATAATCCCCGTATCGGTAAAATGGACATGGCCTTTTCTTTATATAGTCTTGCTGTTGGATATCTTCTTGGTAGCTTTAATGCCACTTTCAGTGTCATATTCTGTGCCCGCTGTAAATCTTTTAAGTGGCAATTTCTCCTACTTGCATAGACTCCTGGTAGATACTTTAGGTGTGATGTATTAATGCTTGATATATTATCAACAAGCATTCGGTACTCAAACGTCGACTAAACTTTCGGAGGATACCTGTAGCTGATGACACTTTTGACTTTAAATTCCCAATATGAGTGTTCCATAACATGTTATTGTCCATTGTTACACCTTTAGGTGTTCTAAAATACTATATTTTTGGTGGTATATAAAGACTGCGTATAAAAACCGCCTTCAGTTGGGCTACCGCCAGCTCTCCTATAAGAAAACCGCCAGTTCGGTTTAAGACAATTAAAAACCACTTCTTGTACCAAATTTTAGATGAAATCCTAATATCTTTAATTATTTATGAATGTACTCACCGAAATTCTATATTTATACACCGCATTTGCATTTCACACCATGTTGTGGCTGCTTCGTTGGCTACACTATGTTTGCCCGTTCTATTTCTCGTGTCATTAGCGAGCTGCTAATACGTAATACCGTTTACGTATGCAACGATCAAATAGCAGCAACAATTTTTTTTTTTTTTTTGTTTGTGGAATTTATGTTTTTCGATTAAATAAATGACGTTTATGACGTTCATTTTTACGTACGAACTCTTTGACACGGCACGGCATTTCGGGTTTCTTTGTTTGTTTATGTCCGCAACATAACCACAAAAGATGTGTCACAGAGAGTCTGAAAGTCAATTACCTTTTGAGCTGTATGAAAGAAAGAGAGAGAGCCACTAGGTGAGTGAGTGCATTATTGAAAATAACATCATATCAATAATTAGTGAGAGAGAAAACGAGGATTATTGACTTATTATTTGCCGGTCATTTTGTTGTTGTTGGACCTTTACTGTCAAACAGTGATGGCATTTTTATTGTTGTTTTGATCCATCGTCACGGTATCCAACTAATAAATAAATAAAAAAACCTCACCATGATAAAAAACAATTACTTGCATTTATGGCAGAGCGAGAGAGATCGAAATGAAAATGTTAGACAACGAAGCGATAAATGTGAATGCAAACCATAAACATCATCGATTACAATCACTAATTGGTGTTAATAATTACAGATGCACACTGTCGTCGATAAGTATACGTACAGATGGGGAAAAATAAAAGAAGAGAAAACTATATACACTCAGTAGAAAAAGTATGCGTACAATCTTACACTTTACTCTATAATGCTCGAAAACCAATTTTCTAAACAAAATTATATCATACGCTTGATAATGGGTCTTCAAGGAAATCGATGGCTTTTAAATAGTTGTAGATCTGTCGATTACTTTCTTACTTACTTAGCTGGCTTGTTACAGAACGGTTGTTACATAAGCCGAGCTTAAAACAGATTTACAAACACGTCGGTCTTGTGCGCATCTCCTCCAATTTGAAAGACCATGCTCCGAGCTCGTGGTTCATTCGATGCCGATATTCACCGTCGACTCAGATCGGCCCATAGATCTTTCGGAGAATTTTTCTCTCAAGCACAACAAGAGTTGCCTCATCTGCATGCTCAAGTACCCATGCTTCAGATCCATAAAACAGCACGGATAGCATCAGCGTCTTGTAAAGCGTGAGCTTGGCCTGGCGGGAGGTGGTCTTGTTTCTAAACTGCTTACTTAGACCATAGTAGCATATGTTGGCCATCGCTATCCTTCTCCGAATTTCATAAATGATGTTATTAGTTTTATTTATGGCTGTAACAAGGTATATAAAATCTTTAACTACCTCGAAACTGTAGTTCTCAAATTCCACACTTGGTCCGAGTCTACTGAACGTGTAGCGCGTTGATACCATCAGCTTGGTCTTCTCGCCGTTTACTATCGGACCCACTTTGGCAGACTCCTTCTCAATTTGTTCAAGGTTGGCTCTTACCGCAATGTTCGACGCATCACATCGATGTCATCGGCGTTGTTTGGTGTACAGAGTGCCATTTCTGTTCACATTTGCGTCTCGTATGACCTTTTCCAGCAGGATGTTAAAAAGATCACACGGCATACTGTCACCTTGTCTGAATCCTCGTTCGGCATTAAAGGGCTTCGAGAGTTCCTTTCTTGTGCCAGTTTTAGTTATCCTGCATAGCCTTATTATTTTGGAGGAATGCCGAACGTAGACATAACTTCTGAACACCTCTGAAGGGATAGGGCTGTCGAATGCGGCTTTATAGTAGACGAATAGGTGGTATGTGTCGATGTGTTTTTCGTGGGTCTTTTCCTTGATTTGGTCCTGGGTGAATATCTGTTCAATGGTGAATTTGTCAGGTTTGAAGCCGCATTGGTATGGTCCAATAATGTTATTGACCATTGGCTTCAGTCGTTCACACAGCACACTGGATACCACTTTGTATGCAATGAGAAGAAGACTTATTCCTCTATAGTTGGCACATATCGTCTTGTCTCTTTTTTCTAGCTGTTTCTAGGCGCTCGTAAAATATGGGTTTGGTCTGCTCATAGGAAGTATGGCTAGTAGTGGCAAGGGATAATTGGAGTTCATTGAGTCTACTATGGATAAATATGCGTACCTTAATATTTTAAAGGCAAATTTGAAGCGGAGCGACGAGAAATAGGGTCTGGAGAACGAATACTAGTTCCAGTAGGAGATGACACCAAGCACACTACTGTCATAAATAAGCTTTCAATACTCTATAATGTCCCTAAACAGCTTCAAACGAAGGCAAATTTGAAACGGATCGACGAGAAATTGGGTTTGGAGAACGCCTACTACTTCCAGCAGGATAATGACCCCATGCACACTGCTGACATACTTAAGCTTTGGATACTCTATAATGTCCCTAAACGTCTTCAAACGCCGCCACAGTCCCGGGAACGCAATCGAGCACCTATAGGATGTTCTAGAACGACGAATCCGACATCCCAAAATTACCTCTAAGGCAATGCTCAAAGAAAGGTTCTATCAAAATATTCATCATACTGCATATCTGTTTATTTTGTCTGAACAAGTTCTTATTCTTCATCTTTAAGAATCCAAAATCAAAAACATTTCATTTTGAAATCAAAATAAATTTACATAAATTACAAATTCCAATGCAGGGGATGGGAATGTTGGTGATGATACTGTCATCGCAATTACCAAAGCATTAGATCATTTTCTTCTATACCATATGTACAAACATACGGACAGACCTCCATTAGTATTTCAAGTGATGACTTCAGTATTCAGCCAGCTGGCTGCCTTGCTGACTGGCTGGCTACCTTGCTCAAATCTTGAACTGTTCACTACATTGTTTTGTGTTATATTATTTTATAATTATTAGTCACACCCAGTAAAGCAAAAATGAAATAAAACAAAAGAAATCGTGACTTATTTCAAAGTAAATAAAATATAAAGAGGGATTAAATTAGAAAAATGTATGAAAACAAAAAAAAAAAAAAAAATAGCAGACAGTAACACCGCGTCATGCTAGAGAGGATTATCGGGAGAAAGGAGAGAGGAGAAACGTATTTTCAGAAAAAAGAAGAAAGAACAAGAAAAACGTGAGCGAGAGCAAATTGAGAAGTACAGGAGTCGGAACGATGTTCGGAAATGTTACCAACGAGTAAAACACCAAACCGAAGTTTTTGGTGCAGACACATCCACCTGTAGAGATAAAGATGGAAACCTGGTGACAGATATAGACCACGTATTGAGGATCTAGAAGGAGCATTTTGAAAAACTTCTGGTATCAAATAGTGCCGGTGAAGATGATATCCCAGAATCAATAAGAGATGACGGTATAGATTGTATACCGCCTAGCCAGAGATGAGGTAAATGTAGCAATTAATCGGCTGAAGAACAATAAAGCAGCAGGTGCCGATAGATTACCAACCGAACTATTAAAGACCGGTGATCAGATGCTGGTCAGGAGTATGCACCAGCTGATTAGTACAATTTGTCGAGGGAATGCATGTCCAATGATTGGAACCTCAGCATCCTGTGTCCCGTGCAAAAAAAGATATGTGCCAACTATAGAGGAATTAGCCTCCATTACATTGCATATAAAGTGCGTGCTGTGTGAACGACTGATGCCTAGGGTCAATGACATTATTGGACCATACCAATGCGGCTTCAGACCTGGCAAGTCCACCATTGACTAGATTTTCACTCTGCGCCAAATACTGGAAAAGAACCACGAAACACACATTGACACATTCCTCCTATTCGTCGACTATAGAGTCGCATTCGACAGCCTTTTCCGTTCAAAGGTGTTTAAAACTATTTCTGCGTTTCCTGCAATACGCTAATGCAGGGTAACTTTAACTGGCACAAAGTCAGCAGTTAAAGTTGCAAAGCACCTATCGGAGCCTTCAATACTTAAGGAGGATTCAGACAATGTGACAGCTTCTTGGGTGACCGTTTTAACATCCTGTTGGGAAAGGTTGGCACAAGGTCAGCAGTTAAAGTCGGAAAGGACCCGACCGAGGATTCTGGTTAACTTTAACTGACATAAGATAAGCAGCAAATGACCTCTCGAGCCCTTTAATACCGAACGAGGATTCAGACAAGGAGACAGTTTGTCGTGTAATCTTTTTAACATCCTGCTAGAAAAGGTCATACGAGATGCAAATGTGAACAGAAATGACAATCTGTACACCAAATAGCATATGTTACTCGCCTACGCCGATGACATCGATATAATGGGTCGAACATTGCGAGCGCTAACAACAACCTTTGAACAAATTGAGAAAGTTGGTCTGGTAGTAAATGACGAGAAAACCAAGCTGATGATGGTACCGCCATAAATAAAACTATTGACATCAGTTTTGAAATTCGGAGAAGGATAGTGTTGGTCAACAGATGCTACTATGGTCTGAGTAAGCAATTCAAGAACAAGACCAAGACGCTGATACTACCCGTGTTGTTGTATGGATCTGCAGCACGGGTACTTGCGCAAGCAGATTATGCAGCTCTTGATGTGTTTGAGAAAAAATTATCCAAATTATCTATGGTCCGATCTGTATTGATGGTGAATATCGCCGTTGAATGAACCAAAGGAGTAGAAAGGAAGAAAGGCTAATCGGTATATAGTCCTTGGGTAATGGTTTCTCGCAAACCACACATTAACCTGATTGCTGTCGTATGGACGCTAGAGATTTATATTTGGTACGTCAAAGCACAATTATCAGATAATTTGAAAATTTCCCGTCGTACCATAGTAAAACACCTTATTTGTAATTTTGTCATCTTCTAAGAGAATAAAATTCCTTTAGGCGGGAAATTTTCACAAATTAGGCCCCCCATTTAAGAATACTGTTCCATTTCCGTAGTATTGAATATTTTAGCCCCATCTTTCAATCAAAGTGGCAGTATTTTGGAATTTCATTTTATGGGGACATAGAAAATTGAGATTAAGGTATAAGATTATCTTCATCGGTAAGAGGCTGAACATTTTTCAACATGATGCATAGACCTCCAATACATGACTCGCTCCATTTTAGGTATTTCAAAGATCATAGAAACCTTTTCCAATCGGAGTGGCTATAATTTGTCATTTCGGTTACTTAGAGGCAAAATAAATTTCCAGAGGCTATAAAGATACTAAAATTCAAACCTGCTTTACCTGGCTTGACCACCAATTTGTCTGGAAAATATGGAATCGTAGTTCGTCGCTAAAGAGTGTTCGAACTTTATCCGATTAAAAGAAAATTAAAAATACATGTACATTTTGAAATTGTCGTTGGGCGCCATAATTTTTGTTTCCATTTAGCTATGACAAATACCTATCTACCAACAAACCTACATATGTAGTATCTTTTATATTTTTCTCTAATAATCTACAATTATTGAACAATCTCCACACCCCACCTCTCTTTCCGAATTCTGGGTTAGTTGCATTACTAATCATAGTGTGGTCGTGTGAAATGCTGGGAAACCGTTTAAGTTAATTTTTTGTTGTTACTATTACTATTTTTATGTCTTCGCCTTCATTTATCAAGTTTTGCCTTATTTGATTTATGTTTACAATACCAATTAATTACGATTAATTTATACATGTGTGTTGTTGTTTTAATTTTTTTGTTGTAGTCATTGTTCGTATGTCGTCAGTTTTTGTGATAATTTCCTTCAATTTCTGTTTATGATTTCGTTTTTTTATTCTTTCGTAAATTTTTTCGACGATAAGCAAAAGTTGCGACGATTTTGACGCGAGCAAATGAGTAATGCAGACGTTCACTACGTTCGAACTTTTGTTGCGTAGTAACTACGTAACTTCCAGACGCGGTTGGTGTTGCAATCGTTGATTATGTTCTTACAGATTTAAGAGGTATAGGTGTAAATAAATTTGGAAGATTGGATAATAGGGTTACATGTCTAACACAGATATCATAATTTTGGGGGTATTTAATATGTTTTTAAGTGGCGTGCTGCCTGATCTTTTGAGTTGATATAATTTTTTTTTTTTTTTTTTTTGATATTAAAAGAAGTACAAGAAATATTTACAAGATACTGTCAATAGATATGGTACTTTACAAGAAGTTTATATGACAGATAACTTCAGGGCAAAAGTCGACTTTTCGATTTTGTAAAAACAATTAACATCGATTTTCGAACAAGATCTTATCTCAAGTGGACTGTATACAAAAATAGATTTAACTAAATGCACTCCCGGGTTAATCGAAGTCCTTGGTACTCTTGCCTGTCATACACCGTCAACGCTCGAGTGTGTAGATGTTTTAAGAGCATGCTGCCATTGATAACAAATATATTGAGGCCAGGATAGTGTATGATATCCTTTCGGATGTGTCGTGTTGGAGGATCCTATCTCAAGTGGACTGTATACAAAAATATATTCCCTCTCTGCTTGGTTTAACTGAACTATATAAGCTTCAGATCCAGGTCTTTATAATATTTGCGAAATTCCCAATTCACCGCTCGAGTGTACAGCTGTTTCAGATCTGCTGCTATTGACAATCTGTAAAAGTTGTATGGTGTAACATCTTGCACGTCTGGACCGGAGTGTATAATGTCCGTACGAGACAAGTGGTCTGGTAATTTCATCCATCGTTTCGATTGGAGGGTAATTGGCACAAGTCTCTACTTCAACGGCTAGCTGTCTCACAAATCTCGAGTCTTCGCTGCACGCAGTGGAAATGGCGTTCTTTCTCATCATCGGGGAAGATCACATTGATTTGAAGGAGTCACTAATATAGGTTTAATCACTGTAGTGCTAATAACAGTGGTATCCATAGCATCTCGCTCGTCTGTCAAGGGTGAGTCATCCCAGAGTTGAGTTGGCCTTAGAGTTGGACAATCTAGTTCACTTAGCGGATCGATCTTTCTCGTTCCTTTTTTAAAAAGGAACTAGTTCCTTAATGTAGTTCCTTTGGTCCATATAGTTCCTTTACTCCACACAGTTCCTTTGCTCTATATAGTTCCGACTGCTACATCTCTTTCATCGTTCTTTTTGTTTCGTTTTTTCCATATAGTTCCTTTGATCCATATTGTACCTTTGCTCCATATAATTCCCGTACTCCATACAGTTCCTTTGCTCCAAATAGTTATTTTTGCTCCATATAGTTCCTTTGATCCATATAGTTCCTTTGCTCCATATGGTTCCTTTGCTCCATATAGTTCCGTTGCTCTTTATAGTTCCTTTGCTCCATATAGTTCCTTTGCTCCATATAGTTCCTTTGATCCATATAGTTCCTTTGCTCCATATAGTTTCTTTGAATCTCTATCTTTCATCGTTCTTTTTGTTTTTTTCGCTCTCAAAAAACGAGATCAGAAAAAATAACGAGAAAAAAAGGAAAAGAAAAAAGAACGAAAAAAAAGGAAAAGAAAAAAGAACGAGATCAGATCGTTCCGATCGTTCCTTTCTCGGAATAGTTCCAATGAACTAGTTCGTTCCGGAACTACCCAACTCTAGTTGGCCTGACTAAGGCGGAAAGAGTCAGTATCATCCATAAAGGAGGAAACACATAAGAGGACTTCAGGCTTGGCATGTTAAGTTGGCACATTTTATTGGGACTTAACAGCCCAAGTCTTAGTCTTCGTATGTGTTTCCCCCTTAAGGTCGAGGAGAAGGTCTGTATGCTTCTCCAGGCTTGCATTGACATCGTCGAAAATAATGGTGTTTGAAGAAGTAAAAAAGGGACACGTACTTTAGCATTGGTCGTCATCATTTGTGTAACTTGATTGGGCTCTGGCCTTATAGAGTACGAGACTGAAGGTGCCAAGGCAACCACACCAACATTAGCCGAGAAATCGCATCCTATAACATTTTTATTTTTTGAAGTCAGCCATGGTATAGTCTCTTACCATGATAAGGACTCGACAACTAAGCCCGAAGAACTTGTTGAGGCGCCCAGGTAACAATAAGCTCCGTGCGAATACAGTCGGGACCCCTGACTGCAAAGCGTATACACTGATGGGCACGAGGTCGCCTAACACTTAAGAAAAGAGTTACCTGGGACCTGAGAATTGGATGTTTAGAGACGCCATTCCCGCCTTATCTGTCCTGGGATCGTAGACACTCGGCCCGTAAGATTCGAGATTTCCCCCAGGAGCCGCTGATTGCCCGCGACTGGTTATTTATATTCATAACGAATGAATAAAATAGGGCATTCTACTATCCGCAACCTGTGGACGCGTCCTTTAGCATTCAACTATGCTCCGCATAGGCGGAGCAAAATATCTGTATTAAAAAATGGTGTCCCTCTTGCCTTCTGTCTCATCATACCCACGCAATGACAGAGGAAGCGAACAAAAAAAAATAGCAACGCACGCCACTAATTAGCGAGAGAGGAGACAAGATAACAGTAATCGCATGTTTGAAAAAAAAAACAACAACAACATTAAAACATTTTTTTTTTTTGCGTTTCATAAGAAGATTTGTCTGAATCTCCCCCCAAAAAAATACGACTAATTAAAAGGTTGTTCTTATTTCGTCACGACGAATTTTCTATTTTTTGTTGTTTTGTGCCTCCCAAACATGTGCTCGACAATTAAGTAAATAACATAATGAACAGTAAGAATAATAAAGTATTATTATTAATATTTAATATTGGAAAAAGAAAAACTCTAATAATCAAGAAATTTTACTTTGATGTTTATAAATGTCTAATGAAATGAAATCCCAAACAGCTGTTTTGGAATGTTTCCTTCTGCCACGGGGTGTTTATTTTCTGTGACACAGTGACATTTTACACACTTTTTTACATAGTTCTATTTTACGTTATGGCTGCTTGTTTTATCGATTATGTAAATTATAAATTTGGGGGGTTGGTTTCCCCCACGAAATAATATTTTCTTCTTCTTTTAATAATTTTTTTTTATTAAATAAAATCAATATCAAGTTAAAGTGACGACTACCACCAATCCATTCATAACAAAAACAATCCTTTTCAATTAAATATTTGTTTTAATTCCCCTTCTTTCTCTCTCACTCTGAAATTGCCACTCTCACTCTCTCTTTTGGTAATTGTTCTCTTTCACTTTCATCGTCGTTGTCATCCGTTCATCGGTTGTCGTTACGTAGTTCAAGTACACAACAAACCACTTGCTGGCTCTACGTCGGTGTGTGTGTGTTTGTGTGCATGAGTATGTTTGTTGTCAAAATATCTACCAATACTTACCGTTATATCGTTCGGTTCGTTGTGTCTATGACAGTTTGTTGAATTATGTTGTTGCCTGTTGTAGGTGGGTGGTTGGGCGGTTGGTTGGCTGTTTGGATTTAATGTTGGGAGGGCTGACACCATCACACAGTGGTGCCTTCCTTGCTGTTTGGTTGCCTAGCCGCCAATTTTAGCTGCTGCTGTTGACAACGACGACGGCGATGATGATGACGATGACGGCTCGTGTTGTAAAGACAGCAGGCAGCCTTGAACTTCGTTATTCTGGAAGGTTGTTCGAAATGACAAAAAAAAAAAAACGAAAAAATAGAAATGAAAGCAATAACAACAAAACATTAAATCGTGTGTGTATGTAAAGACATATACATACGTACATACATATGTATATAAAAGGAAAATATTACATATCTATTTACTTTAATAGTAGATAACATAATTAAAAGTGGAATTAAATTAATTAAATTTTTATAAAAAAAAAACAACAACACATCAAGAAGACCTGTAAGCACCTTATCTATAAAAAAATAAAGAAAATCATAAAAATTACATTTGGAAATAGGAAAAGGGTTAATAGATAAGTGACATACGGTGGCTATATATTTTGAATAAATTTAGTAAAAATAATTAGTTTTTTGAAATATGTTCCAGAGGTAGGTATGTTTTACCTAAATATGGGGATTTAGTTTTTTCTCCGGGTACGTACGAGTACCCGATTTTACGGAGCCGATTAATATATATTTTGCTCAAAGTGTAGTCTATCATATCGACTCCGTGATGTTGTCTTTTAGGGGGTTCTATATAAAAACCAGGTCAAAAACGAAGTTCACGATATCATCCTGACGGCTTGATATAACCCCTTACCGTCATCCACTCAATGGAAAGGTATTTTCATAGGCTTGAAATTTTCATTGTAATAATCGAACTGTGTACCTGAACGCTCGGGTCAAAATAAACTCTTGTAGTACTTATTACCACATTTCATGATTCGAGCTCTATCGGCATACCCAAATTATACCAAACTTTGTACCATTTAGTACCCATTATAGAAACTTCCAAACGTGTCCACCTCAATAATCCAATAGAAATCATATTTCCCGATATCAGGATTCCAGCCCGATCTGTTCACCTAAATCCAAATCGAATTGAAAGTAGTACCCATAAATAAAAATTTCCAAAACAATCCAATCGAAATCTAATTCCAAAATTTCAGAAATGTAGACAGATTCCTTAGAATACATAAGTACGAATTTCCAAAACAAATAGAAATCTTATTTGCAAATTTCAGGATTCCCGCCTTAACTCCAAATTTCAAGATTCCATTTCCATCGGTTCAACAAAAATTCAAATTGTACCAAATTTAGTACTGTTTAGTCCTTTTCGTATACATGAGTACACATTTGCAAAATCACCTCGTAAAATCCCCTTTACTTCTCAATTTTGATTCGCTTTTCAAATTTCAAATTTTTAGAAGGTACGAAATTGTACCAAATCAACATAATCAGTTTGCAAAATGCCACAATACCGTCCTGGGGTCTTATATATGTAGAAAATCTAAAGTGGGTCTTATATATTTAGACGACCTTTTTAGGGTATTCTATGTATCGAATACCTCATGAGGATCTTTCGAATACAGAATATATCATAAGGTTATTTTATTATTAGAAAATCGTTTGAATTTATTATATCTATAGAGGGCATCCTGCTCTTCCACAGAAGATCTCTTGAACATCTTCTTAGTGTAGAAGACCTCTTGAAGACATTTTAACTAAGGTAAACCTCTGAGCGTTCGGTCACATACCCATAAATGCTATGTGAAGATCAATATCACGATACTTGGACTACACAATCAATCTGATTTTCGGAAAAGTAAGTTTCAATGACCACAGTGACACGTTTGAAATGGAGATGATTCTCAACAATAACTGTTGGGCGCCAGATTCAACAATTTTACTCATTGACTTAACCATGAATCTTGTTAGTCAAGATGATGTGTCCATAAAATTCTGGACAATTTTCATGCATTTCTAGAACCAAATCAGCAAAGACAAGCCCTTTTTTAATTTTCGACCTGCTAGATGCCAAGAACTCAATTATAGTATGAGGAAACGTGTTTCTTTCTTTTCAAGAATTGACCTCTAGTTTTTCATTATTGTACCGAAATAAATTTGTTCATTGCAAAATTATGTTCCTCTATTATTTGTTTTATTTAATGGACGAAGTCAGTCCCCGTTTTTTTATAATCGCAATTATTTTGTTAAGTCCCACTGTGCTGTAACTGAGTATCCATGCTTAACACATTCGATTACTCACATCACACATCCATATACTTTCCCTTTTCGCTCCTATAGTCATACTCTTCTAGCATGTTTACAAAATAAATATAAACATTAAACAGTGCTGTCTATGTTTAGAGCAAAAAAAAAACGCCAAAATGAATTTCAAGGAAAATGCACCGCAAAGGAAAATATCACCAAATAGGAGAACCAATAAAGGCCAATAAATATGGAAGGTTCAGGACTTAATTATTTGTTATATGAATTCCCAGACTTTTGTGGTGTTATTTATTAATAGAACAACTTTGTTTCTTATGTTTTTTTCAATTTAATTGATTAAAGTAAATGATTTAGTATTCTGATTAGATGCAAACCGTGCGATAGTCCTTGTAGAAAATCCACGCCTTGAGATAAGCTGTTAAAAATTATTCTTTAAAAACTCTACGTTTTTTGGATAGAAAAAAATCCAAGGAATATCTAGCCTTGAAAAAAATATTGTTTGAAAAAAATATATGTTTTTGGTTAGAATTTGTAAAAACTACGCCTTGAAACCATATTTTTAGAAAGTCCACATCTTTGATAGTCCTATAAAAATATTCCTAAAAAATCCACGTGTTTGTTGTACAATTAAAAAAATATTCTAGAAAAAATCCTCGCCTTTGTTGGACACCTCAAAAAATGTTCATTTAGGCCCTTGTTGGACACCTGCAAAAATATTCTTAAAAAATCCACGACTTTGTCGAACACCTGAAAAAAAATTGTTAAACATTCCACGCTTTTGAAGAGTTCTTGAGTATATATTATTAACAAATCTAAACGAAAATCCAGCATTAAAAATATTTTTGATATACCCCTGAAAAATATTCATTAAAAACCCACGCCCTTGTTGGAGAGTTCTTTGTTTTTTTTTAAATCCAACCCTTTGGAAAAACATCGAAAAAAACATTTTAAAACATGCAAATCATCGCCTTTGGATAGATATTGAAAACTATGTTTTTCAAAAACCACGCCTTTCATAGACCCATGAAAAAAATCTTTAAACAAATTGGGCCTTCGATAGAGTCTTGGAAAATATTTTTCAAAAAATCCACTCCTTTTATAGGCACCTGAAAAATATTCTTTAAAACACCTTGCACTTTTATTGGCTTTGAAAAAATATTCTTTCAAAAATCAATCTTAAAAAAATATTTTTAAAACATCCAAGCCTTTATATAGGCCTTAAAAATTATTTTTAAGAACTCCCAGCCTTTGGATAAGGCTTGAAAAATATATTGAAAAAATCCAAGCTTTTTGGATAGACCTTAAAACAATATTTTTCAAAAACCACGCCTTCGGAATAAATATTACGATGTGTAAATTTTTAATGAAATCGATTATTCCCCTCGACTTTCAATTGTCTGAAACGGATTTCGTTAACCCAGTGGGTTTCAATTGTCAATTCCATTGTATTCATGTCAAATAAATCCTCATAGAGTATGTTAACCCGGTAAAAAGTTCTATTGTAAATGCCATTTTAAATTTTTGTTCATTTTAGTTTGACATTAATTATTTATTGTGTCATTTAATACCATCTTTAAAAAACGCTAAATTGACACCACTGATTCTGTTTATACATTGGAATTCTCTTCAAGAGCGCGCTCTTTCGCTCTCTCTCTCTCTCACACAAAGTGGCAAAACGACGACGACGTCGTCGTCATCTTCTTCGTCGTCGTTTTGCCCCGTATGCACAACAACAAATGACGTAGTGATGTCATCAGAAATTATTTAGTTTTTCTTTTTTCCTCCAATTGTCCGGGTGTTGAATTTGCTGTCGTGCGTGAGCTATTCGAGATTATTTGCTGAACCGAAAGAAAAAAATTGGAAAACAGAACAAAAAACCTGCACAGCATTGAATGATTTTTTTCAGAATTCTTCAACAATTAAATTAGAAAAGGTGTTCATCTAAAAAAATGTAATATTTAAAGAAAATAAAATAATTAATGATAAAATTATGTGTGTGTGACAAAAAAATTAAATGTTATTGAAACATATTTTTTTGGTGTGAATTGTAAATAACGGCAAATTGTGTATTCATTTGCCAAAAATGGAAGAAAAAGCAAAGAATCAAACAACAGCAAAATAAAAAAAATTGAGGAAAAATATGTGTGTGTGAATAGAAGTGTTTACTGCATTGTTATTGTTTTGAAAAAATTAAAAAAAGTGGAAAATAATTTTATTTGTTTTTTTTTTATTATAAAAAAATTGTGAAAAAAATCAGTATTCTATGCAATTGTTTTTTTTTTTTCTTCTTGTATTCTTCATCTCCTGTCACTCTCAGCTGGTTGGTTGGTGAACAAAAATTATTCTCCTCCACCTCTAATGTCAAAACAGAAAATGTTGGCAACAGTTTACTTGGACCATAAAACAACCCCCACCCCCTAACTGAGTGAAAAAAAAAAAATAACAAATGCTCACCAATAAAAAAATAATAACAATAATTATTTTAAAAAATAATAAATATTTTGCAACATTGTTGTTGTAATAAATGTTGCTATTATTTTTTTGCTCGTTCATGCTTTTAATTGTTTGCAAGTGGTCTGTCAGTTTTTTCTTAAATGATTGCATTGAGTGAGTGTTGCATATGTGTGTTGAGTTTTGTGTGTGTTCTTTTTTTAAGATTCATTACGTCACTAGGCCTTACGACGTCGTCACTCGTTCATCGTCGTGTATATCTAGCCCACCTTTCTATTTTTTCTTCTATTTTCGTTATTCTTCCCATTCTAATCTTTCTAATCAGAAGAAAAACTCTCCGAAACATAAAGATAAATTCCACATTGGAAAAATAACAACGTTAGATGCTTTATTTACCTATCTCCCATCCCCCTACACCCCCCTCCCATTCCTAATGACTAGCTCAACAACACATCATTAACTCTCTGACACACACTTGCAGGCCTGCTTTCTCATTCTCTCTCAGCCAATGTGTTGTTGTGTGCTCCCGTTTACATTAGTAAATGAAGAAGGCACCGTTCTTTTACTTTTCTTCTTCTTCTTTCTCTTAATACACAGCACTTACATATTAAAGTGGTGGTCTGGCCTATGGTATTTCGTTGGATTGTGCGAGTGTGATATGTAGATAGATACGTAACAGCGAAAAAAATGAAAGATAAAATGAAGAAATGAGCAAAAACAACAAAAAGATTTTGTTACTTGCTTTGGCACAGCCAACAACACAATAATAACAACAAAAGAAAATATTAAAAGAAAACCAATTGGTCTGTAAAAGTGATGGGTGTGTGTGAGTTTGTGATGTTTATTTTTCATTAAAAAACATCAAAACAGTGTAGAGTTATAATAATGAAAAACCAATAAAGAAGAAGCAGAAGGTGATGATGATGATGTTGTTGCTTTGACTACGACACGATATGTTACGTAGCCCCCCCAACCGTACCATGCACACACATGACTACATTGTCGTGTATACGTATAACTCCAACCAACAACGACGACGAAATCATCGACACTCATCAACAGCACTCATCGGTCATACTGTTGTTGTTGGTTAGAGAGCAACGGCGACGACGACGTCATGACGTCATTTCATAAAAATAACAACACACAGCCACAGTCAGCCAGTCAGCAATAGTGTTTTGAATGAATTTGCTGCATGCAATACAAGACTACAAAACTTGGTTTGTTTTGTTTGCTCTGTTTTGTTCTTTTCATGTGGTAATGGGATTCTTATTAGATTTGCGTGTGGAGAGCATGCAGTTTTCTCTCTCTGGCTGGCTCGATTGCTTGTTCAGTGAGTAGTGACTTATTGCAATGTTAGTTATTTATTAATTGATTTGTAATAAGAGGTATTTGTAGTTGGTTATCAATTTTGCAGCCAAAAAAAGAAAGGAAAAGTGGAAGTGATCCTAAATATTTATATAAAATATAACATAATCACAGGTGAAAAGTATTAATGAAATTCATGAGAGAATTAGAATTATATGCGGCGGATGAAAAGTGGATACAATCTCTGAGGTTTTGGTTTGGCTGATGTACATTAGGTATTTATTTCAAGAATTCCAGCTTCAAATGAAGAGGGCCCCTTCAATGTCAAGGAACTCAGCCAATGTGTAACCAGAGGTCCAAGGAACTCAGCCAATGTGTAACCAGAAGTCTTCTCGATATAACCGACATGTATGGCAGTGCCTAATGATTTACCTAGTAGGAGATTGGCAACTCACCTGGGAGTTGTAAATCTCCCGGGTGGCGGATGGGAAGGGGGGTATCCATGATGTGCAGAGTGAAACTGACCTAGGTTATCTAGGTCAACTTTTCTCTGCACTTCGTGGAAACCTTGGGGATCTTCGGATCCCCCGTGGGCCAAAATGGATCGGAGTAGTGCCCTTAAATTAATTAACTACGATGGGTAAACGGGAGTTAATAACCCAATACCGGCGGCAATCGTGGGTATGTCGCAAGCCACGGATCGTCGAGATCAAGCGATTGTGATTCTGCTTTTCTAGATGTGGATGCCTTGGCACCTGCAGCTGTATCTGTTACAAGTGCATCAATTTCAAATCCGAACGATGACGAACCGGCTATTCTTTTGGAAAACGAGCAGGTCAAGACTGATGAAAATTAGTATCTAGCTGCCAGGACTGTAGTTTTGGGAGGGGACGTCTAGAGGATTAACGTAAGGAAATCTTCGACCAGTTAGACAGACTGATACCGGAAGAGCAATGTTGGCAATACGTTTCCCGGGGAACTGCTACTGAATCTCACCGTAACTGATGATGAGCTGGACACCACGGTGATCCCAGCCAAGTCTACACAGGGGGATTGTTGTAGGGAAGTGCAGACCCTGTTGATCGACCGACTTCAAGTTTGACTACAACAGGTCCTGTGTCGGCACTTGCCGACAATAAACTTCAGAGGCAATCTGCGACGGAGGCGATGTTCGACGATGGGGAATCTGTCGAGACGCCAGCAACGGACAGCGGCTCAAATTTTGGGAATGCCCGATTAGTAGCTGATGCGAAACACTACAAACGTGCTGTTTCGTATCTCCGCAAATTCGTAGTGCGAAACGCGAATTTGATTTCGGAGAGAGAGGTTCACTTCATCAAGGGCAAGATGAGATTCGTAAGGAAGTTCGAAAGAATCTATCCGCACGCTCTCCATCCTGAACTCCAGATGGATAAGATCACCCTCGCGAATCCTACTGCTCGCATAAAAGTTGTGGAATCGGTGAAGTCCACTGTCTCTGACAAAGATGCTAAGCCGAATTCTGATCTGAAGCCCAGCTCGAAACCTAACCCTAGTCAAAAGGCAATGGAAAATGCTACTGAGAACATCCAGAAACAAAATGTCAGACATAAGCCCGATTCTACGCCTAGCGACAAAGGTGAAGCTAAAGCTTTGGGTGGACCTACCAGTGGTCGGAATAGGAAGAAGGGAAAGTCCGGCAAGGAACCATCGTCAAGAGTATCTCTATCAGAATTGGTCCACGTACCGTCGTTATTTATATTTAAGATTTTTAGACATTACTCTGCGAAATCTAGCCGCTTCGTTCACACCTGTCAAATCTTCCCACCAAAAATGTAGCATTGCACAGTCCATGAAAATTTCGATCCGGCCCAACATAATTTTTATTTATTCATTTTTGAGGTTTCTGAACATCTTTTTCCAGCAGAATTGGTTGCAACCGGATATTTCAAATTCAATTTTGAGGGTATCCCCCACATTACTTTTTATACCACTTAGCCTTATGCCTAATAAGGTTATATACACCCTGTTTCAATCAAAATTTGCCTTTTCGAAATGTCGGTTTTAAGTCGATTTACAACTGTCCGACAGACCTCTTTCTGGCTGGTGCGCACGTTATCTCTAGAGGGCAGTAACCGAAAGTTGTAACTAAGTTTAAGTTCGAAGATGGCGATGGAGAATCCTTAAAAAATTCTAGCAAGATTTAGCTATGGCCTTCCTAAGGATCTTCCGAAGGAACCGAGATAAATGGAATAACATACGACGGGCGGCTTGAATTTGATGTAAAGGAACTTCTATTTCATTAATTATATTCCAGCCAACTCCATGTATAAAAATGACAGATCACAAACTGAAATGCATGATGTTCAGCACGAAATCTTGCAAACTTGCAAAAAACGGATAATGTTATGCATTATGCGTCACCACTGCTCAATCATGTGAATAACATTTATTTCATTTCATGAGATTCATAAGGCCAACATCAATGGCAAAGCTAGGTAAAAAATGCATATTCTCATGTTTTTATGGATTAGGATAAGAGCCTGATTTTTGTATACACACCTTTCCAATGAAATTCATTGACGATGAGTGTTTCAAAAAAACAAAAACTAATTTAAATAAATGTTTGCTTGCGAACAATCTCTCATTTCATATCTTGACTCGTTTTCAAAAATATTTAGAAACATTTTAGGTCATTCTTCTTTTCTTTTCGCTACCCTCCATTTCTAAGTTATTCATACACGTGTTTCACATAGGAAAATTTGTGTGTTTTGGATTTTTGTTGTGTTGTTCTTTTTTTCTGCCTATGCTAATAAAAAAATAAAGTTCGCCACAGTTGGTTGTTGTCGGACGACGACGATGGTGACACACACGATGATGACGACTGTGACGAGAAATTCATGCTGTCTGAATGATGGTGGCGATGGTGTTGCTGATGATGATGTTTGTTGATGGCGTTAACACAAAACCAAATACGAAATACCCAAGCTAAAAAATACAAACACCAACAACATACAACATAAGTCACTTGAATCATTATTTTTTTCAAAATGTTAATGTTCGCAGATATTTTTGTGTGGTTTAAGAGGCTGTAACCAAAAACAAAATATTAAGTCAATGAATTTTTCGACGCAATATCTTTAAATGTACATTTTTCGAAGGTGGAAGGATAGTTTTTTTTTGTCAGGTTGGAACGGATATTTATTTGTTTAATCCAAAAAATACAATATGAAGTCATTAAGGCCGCTTTTAATTAAATTGCAAACTATACTACTCCAAAACATGAGAATTTAAATTTCTATATTATTAAAAAAGTTGGCATACAAATTTGAGGTACAAAAATTGAGAACTACTCCAAATCATTTTAAATTGATTACAGGGTTTTTTTGATTATTAATAGATATTAATTTTTATTTATTTCTAAATTTTGATTGAAAAGAGTAGCTTTCTTTAAACCAATTGAAGAAATTTGTCGCCCCCACTGTATATCGCTTTGTCGAATACTTCATTGGCCTTAGGGCCAAGGTTGCAGCTTAAATATATGA
>NW_026882992.1:0-44266 GCF_032173495.1 Musca vetustissima
ACACATCATTTTAGACTTAATTAAGTACGTTGTGCCAAATTTCGTGCAAATCGACCAATATATAGGCTCTTTGGTGCACCATTTACATAAAATCGGACGAAAATATATCTGGAAGCTATATCTAAATCTGGACCGATATTCAGGAAACTTAACACATATCGTTCTAGACACAATTCAGTACTCTATGCCAAATTTCGTGCAACTCGAAAGATGTTTAGGGACATTGGTGCACCATTTACCTTAAATCGGACGAAAATATATAAGGAAGCTATATCTAAATCTGAACCGATTTTCACAAAACCTTACACACATCATTCTACTTTCAATTCAGTACGCTGTACAAAATTTCGTGCAAATCGAAAGATATATACGGACTTTGGTACACCATTTACATTAAATCGGGCGAAAATATATATGGGAGCTATATCTAATTCTGAACCGATTTTCATGAAACTTGGCAGGCATTATTCTAGGCTCAATTCAAAACGGTATGCCAAATTTCGTACAAATCAAAGATATGTAGAGATTTTGGTGCACCATTGACATAAAATCGGAGGCAACTATATATGTGAGCTATATCTAAGTCTGGACTGATTTTCACGAAACTTGGCATACATCATTCTAGACTTAATTCATTACGCTATGCCAAATTTCGCCCAAATCGAAAGATATTCACGGACTTTGGTGCACCATTTACCTTAAATCGGTCGAAAATATATATGGGAGCTATATCTAAATCTGAACCGATTTTTCCCAATTTCAATAGGGTTCATCCTTAGGCCGAATAAGTGACCTATGCCAAATTTCATCCAATTCGGATTGTAAATGCGACCTGTACTTTATTTACAATTTAACATGGACAGACGGACATGCATAAATCGACTCAGAAAGTGATTCTATGCATATTCTCAAAAGGAACCATGGGTCTACCTCGATTCCATTTGCCTGTTACAAACATATGCACAAAGACATAATACCCCGTACCACAGTGTGGTGAAGGGTGTAAAAATCCACGCCTTGTATATGACCCTTAATAATTATTCCACGCTTCTTGTGGACCCTCAAAATATGACCTTTAAACCCATTTTTAAAAATCCACGCCTTGTATATGACCCTTAAAAATATTTTTTTAAATTCCACGCTTTTGTTTTATTTTCTAAAATCTCCCAAAAAAAATCTCCAACCATGCAAATATTGAAATTATTTGTTTATTTACATTCACTTAAGGCTAAACAAGCCCCATCATCATCACCATAGCCATCCATCCGAACTCAAGTTCACCTTTTCAGCGAATTCGTTTCAATTCAAACTAATCAATTCAATATTTAGTGGTTATGGTTGTTGTTTTTGTCGTATTGATTTTTCTTATATTTACACTTCAGGTGACATTTATTGTCAATTGTCAAGACCCCCATTGGAAGGGGGACAGACAGGCATTTAGCTGAAGACCATCTACAATTGTTGTTGTTTGTGGAGGGTTTTTTTTTATTCAATAGTTGTTGTTTTTTGTTTTTTATACTTCAAGCTAACACGCAATGCCTTTAGGTTGTTTCCCCAATATTCTGTTTTGTTTATCTATGGCTGGCATTCATTGCCGAAGCTGTTGAGGTGCCTCCGCTGCTGCTGTTATTGTTGTTGATTTTTCTTGAGAATGATAGGTTCACTAACACATGACACACGATAGACCGAACTGATTGCTTTGATATTTGTTTACGGTTGAAATTTTTAAATTTGCCTAAAATCATGCCAAGCTTAATGCGGAGCTTAAAAGTAACGAATCCGCAATCATGGTTTTAATCTGCTAACAGGTGGCAACGCTAGTGGGCATTTTGTTGGGGTTTTCTGAGTTTCGGCTTTTATTTATGTTCCGCTGATTACCGGACAGCATGCCAGTTGTGATAAGAAAGCCGGCGTCGTCGCCGGCTATGGCTATTTGACCTTCTTTTGTTCGACGCATTCAGTCATCGGTTTGGTGGGAGTTTGGCCAAAAAAAAACAATTCTGTTATCGATAACAATTAATTTCAAATCTGAATATTTTTGTTTTGCTTCGTGTGGACCATATGGGCACACATGACGGAATTGGATGCAGCCTGAAGTTTTTAGGTTTGGCTTGCCTAGTTTTTGGGTTTGAAGTGGTGGTATGACCAAACAATGGTTGGGGTTGCGTGTTAAGATATCAACATTTTTGAGATTTTCAATCAAAAAAAAAAAAACTGCCAACATAATTATATGTGTTAAATGTTAAATAGTTTTTGATTTTTTTTTTTTTTTTTTTTTGAAAAATTAATTTTCATATAAATGAATTTTTTAAAATTTATTTTTCAGGGTATATACAAGACATGGTTTTTAAAATATTAGTTATTCAAGGGTCTATACAAAGCGTGGATTTTTATACCCTTCACCACACTGTGGTACAGGGTATTACGTCTTTGTGCATATGTTTGTAACAGGCAAAAGGAATCGAGAAAGACCCATAGTTCCTTTTGAGAATATGCATAGAATCACTTTCTGATTTAATGTAAATGGTGTAAATTGTGGTGTTCGTCCGATTTAATGTAAATGGTGTACCAAAGTCCCTATATATCATTTGATTTAAACGAAATTCGGTAAAGCGTACTGAATTAGGTGTAAAATGATGTGTGTAAAGTTTCGTGAAAATCGGTTCAGATTTAGATATAGCTCCCATATATAGTTTCGTCCGATTTCAAGTAAATGATGCACCAAAGTCCCTATATATCTTTCGATTTTTGGCATAACGTACTGAATTGAGTCTAGAATAATGTCTGCCAAATTTGGCATAACGTACTGAATTGAGTCTAGAATAATGTCTGCCAAATTTCGAGAAATTCGGTCCAGATTTAGATATAACTCCCATATATAGTTTCGTTCGATTTAGGGCCCAAAGTCCCTATATATCCTTCGATTTTCACGAAATTTGTCACAGCGTAATGAGTTAGGTGTAGAATGATGAGTGTAAAGTTTCGTGAAAATCGGTTCAGTTTTAGATATAGCTCCCATATATAGTTTCGTCCGATTTCATGTAAATGGTGTACCAAAGTCCCTATATATCGTTCGATTTGCACGAAATTTGGTATAGCCTACTGAATTAGGTCCAGAATGATGTGTGCTAAGATTCGAGAAAATCGGTTCCGATTTAGATATAGCTCCCATATATAGTTTCGTCCGATTTCATGTAAATGGTGCACCAAAGACCCTATATATCTTTCGATTTGCACGAAATTTGGTATAGCCTACTGAATTAGGTCTAGAATGATGTATGCTAAGTTTCGTAAAAATATATTCAGATTTACATATAGCTCCCATATATAGTTTCGTCCGATTTAAGGTAAATGGTGCACCAAAGACCCTATATATCTTTCGATTTGCACGAAATTTGGTATAACGTATTGAATTGAGCCTAGAATGATGTCTGCCAAGTTTCGAGAAAATCGGCCCAGATTTAGATATAGTTTCGTCCCATTTTATGTAAATGGTTCACCAAAGTCCATATATATCTTTCGATTTGCACGAAATTTGACCCGTCCGACTTTACTATTTCCTTACTGATTTTTTAGTGTTTTATGACTTGTATGTATTCATAAAAATAATTTATAAACCAGTGAGCGGAGCAGTATAGTCGGACGATGCCGACCATATGATACCCTAAACAACTTCCACGAAAATCTAACTTTGCGTTATTTGCACCCTCTTGACACCCAACAAAAGGTCAACAAATATTACCAATATCCAGTAGACTAACGCTGTACTTGTCCAGATTCTCTTTACCGTAGGTTATGTTGTGATATTGGGCTTTCAATTGTGGCCTATAGATCGACTCAACTACTCCTCTTGAACATACTCCTCTTGAACATACTATCAACTTCTCGGGTCTAGGTCCTTCAGGGGCAAATATATACGCCATAGAATGCAAATTTTGCCATTTTTCACACAAAAGTCAGGGTCCATTTGACCAGCTAAATATTGACCGATCTTTATCAAAACAGACATGCTTATTCTTTGGCCCGATCCCCTTCTCCATACAAAAATTCGCGGTGTTTGGGCCATAAAACCCGACAAAAGTAAAGTTTTTGATCCATTTCATCCCCTAAATATTAACCGATCTTTTTCAAAGACAATAGGGGTCTTCATTGGCCAGAACCCATTCTACATGCACAATTTTGTGAAGATTGGTCAATAACTGTGGCCTGTATCGTGTGTGCAAATTATAATGGACAGACGGACGGACACACATGTCTAGATCAACTCAGCTAGTCGAGATATGAGATATGATCGGCATACTTAAAGGTGGGTCTAGGACCAATATTTCGCGGCGTTACAAACTTTTGGGGCTTCACAAAGCTATAATACCCTGACAACATAGTTGTGTAGGGTATAAAAATCCAAGCTTGTAAAGTAATTTTGAAATTTAAATTTTAAAATCCTATGCCCTGAAATATATCCAGAAAAAATATTTCCTGTTTTTTTCTTTTTGACCTTGAACTAGGTAGTAGTTTCGATAATAGTTTATACAGCTGTTTGTAAAATTTTATCATGAACCTTAAGGCGCCAGCAATAAAACACACACACAAAACAAATAAAACCTAACCTTACTTAAAAATATATATAGATTTTTTAAAGCCTCCCTCCATCTGTGAAGAACGGAAATAGTTTCTAAACAAAGTTCAGAATTATTACAATTTGAAAAAAATATTTAAAACAAAAACATAATAATTTTACTGCTTATTTATGCACATTCCAGTAACACACTGGGTGTCGCCCCCACCCTCACTTAGTGCAGGGTAGGGGGAATATGAACTTCTGAAAATGTGTTTTTTGTTTTTTTGGGTTACCAACCGAATTAAATGTAGTTTTATTACCCATAATAAACCATTAAACAAACTTAGATTGATTTTAATTATGAAATTGAAACCAACATCACCACCAGCAGCAGAAATCCGTCACACTTATTTTTGGGTCTGGAGAACTCCCACTAGTCCCCCTCACCTCTAGGAATAACAACCAAAAAAATGAAACAACATTTTTTCTTCTGAACTGATTATTTAACCCATAGTCATAAAATGATTCATGGGCCCATGGCGTCGAATTTTACACATTGTCCAATATAGTGTGTGGTCTTCTCTTCTTCATTACCCCCTTCCCACCGCTAAGTTCGGAAACAAAATTTGTTTTAGTTTTAATTGAAAAAACTATTCAAGTCAAACATTTTTTTAGGATCGTAAAAAAGTTTCAATTTTTTTATTGGATTTTTGTTGTTCTTCTCGGGGTGGAGGGGGTGAGTGGGGCGTTTTCGTTGGTAATTTTTATGGCTTGGTTAATTGAAGAAGTATTACAAAAAGTGTGTTCCAAAGTTGTGGCGGGATGTTAGGGTTATACAGGCATTTTTTCTCTTCCCTCACTCCCCCTGTCCTCTTAATGTGTGAGGCCATCGGCTGTGGTGGACTTTGTCACCATCAACCCACCCCCCTTAGTGTCGTCATAAATATTCAACAACTGTCATATTTATAAAACAATCTTTTGGATTTGAATATTTTATGGCTCTTCAGGAGATTTACAACAAAAAAAAAACTTCTAATTCCCTTCCCAAAATTACACAATGCAATATCTTTAAAAAGTAATAAAAACTATTAGGCTAATTAAAGGGCGACTGCGGTATGTAATGCTGGAGATTAAAATTTATGGCATTTTTGGGAGAGGGAGTTACAAAGTGTCCGGCGGATAAAAACACGTACTTAATTAAGGGTTTACCAAATAATTTGGTATTATTTATTAAAATAGTCCAAAATTGACAATAAGCTAATAGACATAAGGGCGTCAAATTAATTAGATTAAATTAATAGGTATAGATACTCAGAAGAAGGAAGAAAAAATAAAGCGAGGATTTTTTTAAATTAATCTTTAAAACTTCTATACCAGGCGTAGATTTTTATACCCTTCACCACACTGTGGTACAGGGTATTATGTCTTTGTGCATATGTTTGTAACAGGCAAAAATAATCAAGATAGACCCATGGTTCCTTTTGAGAATATGCATAGAATCACTTTCTGAGTCGATTTACGCATGTCCGTCTGTCCGTCCGTCCGTCCGTCTGTCCATGTTAAATTGTAAACAAAGTACAGGTCGCATTTATGATCCGAATTGGATGAAATTTGGCATAGGTCACTTATTTGGCCCAAGGACGAACCCTATTGAAATTGGGAAAAATCGGTTCAGATTTAGATATAGCTCCCATATATATATTTAACCGATTTAATGTAAACAGTCCCTATATAACTTTCGATTTGCACGAAATTTAGTACAGCCTAATCATTTAGGTCTAGAATGATGTCTGCCAAGTTTCGTGAAAATCGGTCCAGATTTAGATATAGCTCCCATATATAGTTTCGTCCGATTTCATGTAAATGGTGCCCCAAAGTCCCTATATATCTTTTGATTTGCACGAAATTTGGCATAACGTACTGAATTAAGCCTAGAGTGATGTCTGCCAAGTTTCGTGAAAATCGGTCCAGATTTAGATATAGCTCCCATATATAGTTTCGTCCGATTTCATGTAAATGGTGCCCCAAAGTCTCTATATATCTTTCGATTTGCACTAAATTTGGCATAACGTACTGAATTGAGTCTAGAATGGTGTCTGCCCAGTTTCAAGAAAATCGGTCCAGATTTAGATATAGCTCCCATATATAGTTTCGTCCGATTTCATGTAAATGGTGCCCCAAAGTCCCTATATATCCTTCGATTTGCACGAAATTTGGCATAACGTACTTAATTGGGCCTAGAATGATGTCTGCCAAGTTTCATGAAAATCGGTCCCGATTTAGATATAGCTCACATATATAGTTTCGTCCGATTTAATGTAAATGGGGCCCCAAAGTCCCTATATATCTTTCGATTAGCACGAAATTTGGTACAGCCTAATCATTTAGGTCTAGAATGATGTCTGCCAAGCTCCGTGAAAATCGGTCAAGATTTAGATATAGCTACCATATATAGTTTCGTCCGAATTCATGTAAATTGTGACCAAAATCCATATATATCTTTCGATTTGCACGAAATTTGGCATAACGTACTGAATTGAGCCTAGAGTTATGTCTGCCAAGTTTCGTGAAAATCAGTCCAGATTTAGATATAGCTCCCATATATAGTTTCGTCCGATTTCATGTAAATTGTGCACCAACATCCATATATATCTTTCGATTTGCCCGAAATTTTGCACAACGTACTGAATTGAGCCTAGAGTGATGTCTGCCAAGTTTCGATAAAATCGGTCCATATTTCTATATAGCTCCCACATATAGTTTCGTCCGATTTCATGTAAATGGTACACCAAAGTCGCTATATATCTTTCGATTTGCACGAAATTTGGCATAACGTATTGAATTGAGCCTAGAGTGATGTCTGCCTTGTTTCGTGAAAATCGGTCCAGATTTAGATATAGCTCCATTTTATTATAGATTGATTTTATGTAATTGACGCACCAAGGAACCAATAGGAACAAAACGTTCTAAAGTTAGTATAACCTAACCTGTGACAAGTTTGTTTGAAATCGCTTAATATGTGGATATAGCTTACATATATTTTTTCGCCCGATATCAAGCAAATTGGGCATCATACTCCTCATGTTAGTCAGATTGACATCAAATTTTGCACAACGTACAAAATTGAGCATAGAATTACGTAGTTGCGTTTTCTAGAAGTACAGACATAGTCAACCGGATGACCTATTTATATTTGTTTGAAGTCGATTTACACACTTTATGGACAAATCTAGGTAGATTCACATTTAGATAAATATCACATATTTTATTTCATTCAATTTCATGTTAATAGTCCTGTTTAATGTACCCATAGTGGTGAAGGGTATCCTAGAGTCGGCCCCGTCCGACTTTACTACTTTCCTTACTGGTTCAAAATTAATTTTTAGGTCTCATACACAAGGCGTGAATTTTTAAAACCTACACAACTTTGTTGTCAGGGTATTGTAGCTTTGTGCAGCCCCAAATGTTTGTAACGCCGCGAAATATTGGTCCTAGACCCACCTTTAAGTATACCGATCGTCATATCTCGACTAGCTGAGGACATGTTTGTCCGTCCGTCCGTCTGTCCATTATAATTTGTAAACACGATACAGGCCACAGTTATGGCCAATCTTCACGAAATTTTGCATGTAGGATGGGTTCTGGCCAATGAAGACCCCTATTGTTTTTGGAAAAGATCGGTTAATATTTAGGGGATGAAATGGACCAAATACTAAAGTTTTGTCGGTTTTTCTGGTCGCTCCAGAGGCCGCAATTATGGCCCAAACACCGTGAATTTTTGCATGGAGAAGGGGATCGGGCCAGAGAATAAACATGCATGTTTTGATAAAGATCGGTCAATATTTAGCGGGTCAAATGGACCCTGACTTTTGTATGAAAAATGACAAAATTTGAATTCTATGGAATATAGATTTACTCCTGGAGGATGTAGACCCCAGGAGTTGATAGCATATCCAAGAGGAGTGGTTTTCCTTTAAATTGATACCAAATATAGTGATGTATCTACTCAGATGTGGGAGTTACAGTCAAATATTTACAGATGCTTACGTATTCAGATATTATTTAGTAACCCATTACCACATTAGAGGGAGAAATATCGCGCTGATGGCTTTGAAATTTTTCATGAAGTTCCAGTTATGGTCAAGAACAACGCCTACAATTTTCGGTGATGATCACATTAAAATTTTGGGATGAAATGGACCGAAAACATAATTTTTTGTGTGTTTTCGAGTAGAGTATAATCCGAAAATCACAACACAACCCACCGTGAAGGTAATCTGGACAAGTAATTAGAAGGACTGTACTGAATATTCGAAAAAAGTAAGGAAGAGGTGTTGTTAACCTCTAATCGGACAAGAGGAGGCAAATATCACGAAATATTACTCAGACTCGGAATAAACATCCTCAGAATGTTAGAGTTCGTGGTAGTTGTGTAGAGTATCGCATGGTCGGCCCCGTCCGACTATACTGCTCCGCTCACTGATTTTTCATTTAAAAAAAAGTTGACTTTTATGTTTGACCCTTGAAAACTATTTTTTACAGTCCCCGCCAAGTGATGATCATTGAAAAACTATTTTTTACAGTCCCCGCCAAGTGATGATCATTGACCCTAAAAAAATATTTTTAAAAATCCACGCCTATATTTTTAAAAGTCCAAGCCTGTTGATGACAATTGAAAAAAATATTTTAAAAAAATCCGCACCTATTTTAGATTAGTCATGGATTTTTATACCCTTCACCACACTGTGGTACAGGCTATTATGTCTTTGTGCATATGTTTGTTACAGACAAAAGAAAACGAGATAGATACATGGTTCCTTTTGAAAATATGCATAGAATCACTTTCTTAGTCGATGTATACATGTCCGTCCGTCCGACCGTCTGTAGATGTAAAAATGTAAACAAAGTACAGGCCGCATTTACGATCCGATTTCGATGAAATTTAGCACAGCTCACTTCTTTGGCCCAACGACAAACAATTGAAATTGAGGAAAATCGGTTCAGTTTTAGATATAGCTCCCGTATATAGTTTCGTCCGATTTAAGGTAAATGGGGTACCACAACCGCTAAATATCTTTCGATTTGAGCGAAATTTTGCATAATGTACTGAATTGAGGCAAGAATGATGTGTGTCAAGTTTCGAGAAAATCGGGTCAGATTTAGATGTAGCTCCCATATATATTTTCGTCCGATTTAGGGTAAATGGGGCACCAACGTCCCTAAATATCTTTCGATTTTTACGAAATTTGGCACAGCGTAATGAATTAGGTCTAGAATGATGTGTGTTAAGTTTCCTAAAAATAGGTTCAGATTTAAATACTGCTCCCATATATTTTCGTCCGATTTAAGGTAAATGGTGCACCAAAGTCCCTATATATCTTTCGATTTATGCGAAATTTTGCATACTGTACTGAATTGAGGCTACAATGTTGTGTCAAATTTCGAGAAAATCGGGTCAGATGTAGATATAGCTCTTATATTTATTTTCGTCCGATTTAGGGTAAATGGGGCACCAACATCCCTACATATCTTTCGACTTTCACGAAATTTGGCATAGGGTACTGAATTGGGTCCAGAATGATATGTGCTAAGTTTTCTGAAAATCGGTTTAAATTTAGATATAGCTCCCATATATATTTTCGCCCAATTAAGGTAAATGGTGTACCAAAGCCCCTATATATCTTTCGATTTGCACGAAATTTGGCACAATGTAATGAATTAGGTCTAGAATGATGTGTGTTAAGTTTCCTAAAAATCGGTTCAGATCTAGATATATCTTCTATATCTGACCAAATGAAAAATTTAGTATCGTATGCAGAATTTTACTGGTCCTTTAAAAATGAGACGTCTGTTAGGATTCATCTGTTGAATATACCCAAAGTGATGAAGGCTATCATATAGTCGGTCCCGTCCGACTTTACTACTATCCTTACTGGTTAAAAATAATTTGTGGATGCCTGCTTTTATTGGGAAATAATGTGATATTTTTTGACATTTTTCTAAGAGGAAATCATTTATTTTAATGCATTTAATTATTTTTTTTATTACTTACCTCAATAATTTTTTCATATTTGACATTTTTAAACGCATTTTATTTTATTTTTACTAATTGGATTTAGAAAAAAATTCACAATTTTGTAACATTAACTGTTCTTTTAATATTGCACTACTACCCTTGACGACAGATAACTGAAATGAGAAGAAAAAAAATTTAATAAATTATTTATAATATATTTGAATATAAAATTAATGAAAATATTGAAAAAATATTCTTTAAAAAATCCACGCCTTATATAGGCCTTGGAAAAATTATTCTTTAAAAAATCCACGCCTTATATAGGCCTTGGAAAAATTATTCTTTAAAAAATCCACGCCTTATATAGGCCTTGGAAAAATGATTTAAAAACTCCACGCCTTATATAGGCCTTGGAAAAATGATTTAAAAAATCCACGCCTTATATAGGCCTTGGAAAAATTATTTAAAAAATCCACGCCTTATATAGGCCTTGGAAAAAATTATTTAAAAAATCCACGCCTTATATAGGCCTTGGAAAAATTATTCTTTAAAAAATCCACGCCTTATATAGGCCTTGGAAAAATTATTCTTTAAAAAATCCACGCCTTATATAGGCCTTGGAAAAATTATTCTTTAAAAAATCCACGCCTTATATAGGCCTTGGAAAAATTATTCTTTAAAAAATCCACGCCTTATATAGGCCTTGGAAAAATTATTCTTTAAAAAATCCACGCCTTATATAGGCCTTGGAAAAATTATTCTTTAAAAAATCCACGCCTTATATAGGCCTTGGAAAAATTATTCTTTAAAAAATCCACGCCTTATATAGGCCTTGGAAAAATTATTCTTTAAAAAGTGCACGCCTTATATAGGCCTTGGAAAAAATTATTTAAAAAATCCACGCCTTATATAGGCCTTGGAAAAAATTATTTAAAAAATCCACGCCTTATATAGGCCTTGGAAAAATTATTCTTTAAAAAATCCACGCCTTATATAGGCCTTGGAAAAATTATTCTTTAAAAAATCCACGCCTTATATAGGCCTTGGAAAAATTATTTAAAAAATCCACGCCTTATATAGGCCTTGGAAAAAATTATTTAAAAAATCCACGCCTTATATAGGCCATTGAAAAAATATTCTTTAAAAAATCCACGCCCTATATAGGCCTTAGAAAAATTATTCTTAAAAAAATCCACGCCTTTATAGGTCTCGGGAAAAAAATATTTGTTAAAAATGGAAGCCTTATATAGGCCTCTAAAAATAATATATATAGGTCCTTGAAAACAACATTCTTTAAAGGAATCTAGAAAAATTAACTAACTCCATTTGAACTCCATTGACCCACTACCTTTTTAACCCAAATTCTCGTTCATTATTTTCCCGCCTTATCGAACTTCAAATCGAATTTCATAGAAATTTATCCGACCATTAAATTTAACTAAACTCCAAAGAGAGAAAATGATCTAAACCAAAGAATTTTACACATTTTTATTTTCGATTAGTTTATTTAGTTTGTTAGATTTAATTAAATGACATGGCTTATCACTTCCGATGATCTTTGTCTAACAAAATGCTTTTGAAATAAAAAAAATAAATAAAAAAATTAGTCATGCTTTTCATATGTCACTTACCAAAGGGCTACCCAGCCTTGATAAAAATTCCATTTATTTTTTATAAACAAAAAAAACAAAAAAACTATAAATCAATAAATAATAATTGGCTGATAATTTATGGCTTGAAATGACAGCCTGCGAAGGAAGGGTCAGGTTCAAAGAATAATTCTGTGTTGAGACTATGACTATTTTGGTGTAATATTGGATTTTGTGTGTATTTTATTTTTGTTCAGCTGTCCTAGATTTTCATCATCAATGAAGCGTAAATTTTTTAGCACTCAATTTAATTGTTACTTCATCGGCATATGCTGAGGGTTCGAACAACATTGTATGTAGATTCTAAGGCTAAGGAAAACCCTTGAAAAATTCTGGACTAACAAACGTCGCATTTTTAAAGGACCAGTAAAATGAAATTGGATCCATAAATAACACACACTTCGGGAAACTTAACACACATCATTCTAGACATAATTCATTACGCTGTGCCAAATTTCGTGATATTAAGGGACTTTGGTACACCATATACCTAATATCGGACGAAAATGTATATGGGAGCTATATCTAAATCTGAACCGATTTTCCCGAAACTTAACACACATCATTCTTACCCTAATTCATTACGCTGTGCCAAATTTCGTGCATATCGAAAGATATTAAGGGACTTTGGTACACCATTTATATTAAATCGGACGAAAATATATATGGGAGCTATATCTAAATCTGAACCGATTTTCAGGAAACTTACCACACATCATTATAGACCTATTTCATTACGCTGTGCCAAATTTCGAGCAAATCGAAAGATATATAGGGATTGTGGTGCACCATTTACATTAAATCGGACGAAAATATATATGGGAGCTATATCTAAATCGGAACCGATTTTCAGTAAACTTAACACACATCATTTAGACCTAATTCATTATGCTGTGCCAAATTTCGGGCAAATCGAAAGATATACAGGGACTTTGGTGCACCATTTACATTAAATCGGACGAAAATATATATGGGAGCTATATCTAAATCTGAACCGAGTTTTACGAAACTTAGCACACATCATTCTAGACCTAATTCATTACGCTGTGCTAAATTTCTCGCAAATCGAAAGATATATTGGGATTTTGGTGCAACATTTACTTGAAATCGGACGACACTATATATCGAAGCTATATCTAAATCTGAACCGATTTTCACGAAACTTAGCACACATCATTCGAGACCTTATTCAGTAGGCTATACAAAATTTCGTGCAAATCGAAAGATATATTGGGACTTTGGTGCACCATTTACGTAAAATCGGACGAAAATATATATGGAAGCTATATCTAAATCTGAACCGATTTTCAGGAAACTTAGCACACATCATGTAGGCTTATTTCAGTACGATGTTCTAAATTTCGTGCAAATCGAAAAATATTTTGGGACTTTGGAACACTATTTAAAATCGGACGAAGATATATACGGGAGCTATATCTAAATCTGAACCAATTTTCGCGAACCTTGGCAGACATCACTCTAGGCTCAATTCAGTACCTTATGCAAAATTTCATGCAAATCGAAGGATATATAAGGACTTTGGTGCACAATTTACCTTAAATCGGACGAAAATATATATGGGAGCTATATCCAAATCTGAACCGATTTCCACGAAATTTAACACACATCATTCTACTCTTAATTCAGTACGTTATGCCAAATTTCGTGCAAATCTAAGAATATATAGGGTCTTTGGTGCACCCTTTAACTTGAATCGGACGAATATATGTATGGGAGCTATATCTAAATCTGAACCGATTTTCCGGAAACTTAGCACACATCATTCTAAGCTCAATCCAGTGCGGTGGGCCAAATTTCGTGTAAATCGAAAGATATATAGGGACTTTGGTGCACCATTTACATTAGATCGGACGAAAATATATATGGGAGCTATATCGAAATCTGAACCGATTTTCACGAAACTTACCACTCATCATTCTAGACTTAATTTAGTACGCTATGCAAAATTTCCTGCAAATCGAATGATATATAGGGACTTTGGTGCACCATTTACCTTAAATCGGATGAAAATATATATGGGAGCTATATCTAAATCTGAACCCATTTTCACGAAACTTAACACACATAATTCTAGGCTTAATTCAGTACGCTGTGCCAAATTTCATGCACATCGGAAGATTTGTATGGACTTTGGTGCACCATTTACCTTAAATCGCACGAAAATATATATGTGGGCTATATCTAAATTTGAACCGATTTTTCCCAATTTCAATAGGGTTCGTTCTTGGACCAAATAAGTGACCTATGCAAATGTTCATTCAATCATAAATGCGACCTGTACATTGTTTACAATTTAACATGGACAGACAGCCGGACAGATGGACGGACGGACATGCATAAATCGAGTCATAAAGTGATTCTATGCATATTCTCAAAAAGAACCATGTGTCTATATCGTTTCCTTTTGCCTGTTACCATCATATGCACAAAGACACAGTGTGGTGAAGGGTATGAAAACCAAGCCTTGTATTGGTCCCTTAAAAATTAATTTTAAAAAATCAACGCCCTGGTTAAGGCCTCCAAAAATTAATATAAGTCCTTCAGGTGATTGAATTTTGGTTTTACTTTTTTCTTAAAAATTTGTTTCAAGATTTCTTGAGAAAATCTCAACACCTTTAACCTCAAATCTCAAAACTGCTATTCAAAAAATATCTAATTTCTTTTTTAGTTTTTGTTTTTCCAATTTTCTGGATGGTATCATAAATATTTTTTTGGTTTTTCTATTACCCCGATGATTTATTAACTGTCAGTTCATCTAAAGTCAACAATTATGGAACCCTTAATGGGTTACTTGGTTGATGGTGGTGGCAACAAAGTTACCATATCTGTTTTTGCTGCCCCAACTCCGTTAACAGGTCATAATTTGAAGTCGGTTTCGGCTTCATCTTCATCTTGTCTTCGATTTTTTTTCAAAACGTTTTTCCCTCATAACCTTACCACAAAATGGGGCAATGAAATATGAAACAATTGCATAAAAATCATAAAAAAACTAACAGGGAGATGCAATACCAAAAACAAAAACAAAGCAACAACAACAACAAAACTAACCGACAGACAGACAGCCTGTCAGACACTGTCGGTAATGAGCTCTAATGTCTTTTCGAGTGGTTTTCCTGGCTGGTTAAATAAAAATTGTAACGTTTTGTATTGAAAATTCGGAGAGGGGGGAGGGTGGTAGGGGGAGAGGTAGATTTGACTAGACTCCAGACAATAGAAAATGAAAACCCCAAAATAAAGAAAAAACAAAAACATTAAACATTTGATTAATTCCACAGCACCCAATATTAAATGAATGAATGATTGGGTGATCGAATGAATGATTGAAAACAAAAGAATTGGAGAATGCGCTTTTTACAACAAGCACAACCTTATATTTGGAGAAAACAAAAACTCCACAGTACCAACAACCAATATCGAAGATTAAAACAATTGAAGCCGGGTTGATGCTGACAGGAGGAACAATGGAGATGAATGCTTTCATTGGCTTCTTGATTTCCCATCAAATGGTTTTTTTTCAAGAGTGGATTTAAAAAAAAATATTTTTAACGATCCTAATAAAGCATGGATTTTTTTTAAAACATATTGACCAGATTTTCACTCTGCGCCATATCCTGGAAAAAACCACAAAAAACACATCGACACATTCCACCAATTCGTCGACTATAAAGCCGCATTCGACAGCCCTATCCGTTCAGAGGTGTATAAAGCCATATCTGCGTTTGGCATTCCTGCAAAATGAATTCGGCTATGCAGGATAACTTTAACAGGCACAAGATCAGCAGTTAAAGTTGGAAAAGACCTCTCGAACGAGGATTTAGACAAGGTGACAGTTTGTCGTGTGACCTTTTTAACATCCTGCTGGAAAAGGTCATACGAGAGGCAAAAGTGAACAGAAATGGCACTCTGTTCGCCCAACAACACATGTTACTCGCCTACGCCGATGACATCGATATAATGGGTCGAACATTGCGAGCGGTAACAGCAACCCTTGAACAAATTGGAAGGAGTCAGCCAAAGTGGGCCTGGCATTAAACGGTGGGAAAACCAAGCTGATGGTATCAACCCGAAAGACGTCCAGTAGACTCGGACCAACTGTGGAACTTGAGAACTACAGCTTCGAGGTAGTCAACGATTATATATACCTTGGTACAGCCATAAATAAAACGAATGACATCAGTTTTGAAATTCGGAGAATAGTGATGGCCAACCGATGCTACTATGGTCTGAGCAAACAACTCAAAATCAAGGCCACCTCCCGCCAGACCAAACTCACACTCTACAAGACTCTGATACTACCCATGCTGTTATACGGATCTGAAGCATGGGTACTTACGCAAGCAGATGAGGCAGCTCTTGGAGTGTTTGAGATAAAAATTCTCGAAAGATCTATGGGCCGATCTGCTGTGACGGTGAATATCGCCGTCGAATGAACCATGAGTTGTACCAGCTATTCTCGGACATCGACATTGTTAGACCTATTGAACTGCAGCGACTACGTTGGCTAGATCATGTTGTGAGAATGCATGAAGATGCCCCAGATGCTCAAAAGGCATATAAAAGCGAACCAGCTGATGGTTCACGCAGAAGGGGAAGGCCAAGAATAGGTTGCAAAGATCAAGTCGAAGACAAAATCGCCGAAAATGGTCTATCAAATTAAAAAAAAAACTGCACAAAAGACCGACGCGCCTGGAAATCTTTTCTAAGCTCGGCTTATGGAACGAAAGTTCTGTCGCAAGAAAGCTATGTAAATAAGTAAGTATACAAGACGTGTATTTTTTCAAAAATATGTATTAGGGGTCTATACACGATGTGGATATTTTAACAATATATTTTTAAGCGTCTATACAAGGCTTGGATTTTTTTAAATTAACTTTTCCAGGATCTAAAGACGACTTGTATTTGTATACCCTACACAACTATTTTGTCAGGGTATTATAGCTTTGTGCAGCCCCAAGAGTTTGTAAGGTTGCTAAATATTGGTCCTAGACCCACCTTAATGTACCGATGGTCATATATCAACAAGCTGAATCGATCTAGGCCGCAGTTATGGACCAATCTTCACGAAATTTTGCATGTAGGATGGGTTCTGCCCAATGAAGACCCCAATTGTTTTTGGACCAAATACTTAATTTCGGTTTTTCTGGTTGCTCCAGAGACCGCAGTTTCGAACCATAACTACATCGTGAAATTGTATATGGAGAAGAGGATCGGGCCAAAGACAACCCCTGGTGAAGGGAATATGGACAAGTAAATTAAAGGTCTGTACTGAATATTAGTAACCGGAAAATATATCAGTGTAAGGAAGAGGTGCGGTTGACCTCTAATCGGAATAAAAATCCGCAGAAAGTAAGATTTCCGTGGTGGTTGTGTAGGGTATCATATGGTCCGCTCCGTCCGACTATACTGCTCCGCTCACTGGTTTAAAAATATATTTTTAACTGCCTATGTATGGATTTTTTAAAATTAATTTTTCAAGGCGTGAATTTTTTTAAAAATATTTTTTTTAAATTTTGGTCAATATTCAACGGGTCAAATGAACCCTGACTTTTGTGTGAAAAATGACAAAATTTGTATTCTATAGCGTATATATTTACCCCTGAAGAGGAGTGTTTGACTTTTAAATCGATACCACTTATATTGTCGTTTGTACTCGGATGTGGGAGATACACTTAAATATTTACAGGTATTCAGATATTATTTAGTAACCCATTACCACACTGGAGGACGGAGATATAACGCTGATCCCTTTGAAATATTCCATGAGATTCCGATTATGGTCAAGGACAACGCTTATAATTTTCAGTGATGATCAGATAATAATTTTGGTAAGAAGGGGACCAAAAACATAATTTTTTGGTGTTTTTTTTCGAGTCGATCTACAGGCCACAATTGAAAGCCGAACGTCTTCGCAAACCACGGGGAAGGAAATCTGGGCAAGTAATTAGAAGGACTGTACAGAATACTAGTAATATTCGGAAGATATGTCAGTGTAAGGAGAGGTTCTGTTGACCTCTAATCCGGCAACAGTGTGTACATAACACGAGATATTATCCAGGCTTGGAATAAACATCCGCAGAGAGTTACAGCTCCCTGGTAGTTGTGTAGGGTATCGTATGGTCGGCTCCGTCCGACTATACTCCTCCGCTCACTGGTTTAGAATTAATTTTTTTCAAATTATTTTTTCTTCTTCGCAGAGTGTATGTCATTCCATTGACATACTTATATTACTGCATACATATGAAAACCATGAATATATGGGCCAAATGCTCGATATGCTTCTTGATTCATTTGCCACCATGATAGGGGAATTATGCATAAAATTAATAAAATATTTTATTTTTTGAAAAAATAGGTCATCCACATCTAATGCTTGCAACAGGGATTTTATTGAAATAATAATTTCCATATCCAAAAAAAAAATTTTTTTGAAACAATAAAAACAACTCAATCAATCGGAATATAACAAGAAAACAATTGAAAAATCCCCAAAATCGCCGCAATAATTGTCAACATTGATGGGAGTTTATCTACTAGGCTTCCCTAGAAAAACATTGTCAAGAGCCAGAGGGACACTTGGGTGACACTTGAAATGGAAGAAACTCCAAAAAGCCAGCAACAATAACACCAATATTTAGAACTGAGGTTAGATGTCGTCGTAATGCTTGAATGACATTTCAGTGAAGTGACTGGATGGCTGTCGGTCGGTCGGTCGGACAGTCTTTGTTTGTCTTTTGACAAAATTTAATAAAAAAAATTGTCTTTTTGAAGTGTTGATGTCTTTTGTCGATTTTATTTTCTATTACTTCCCCCTCCGCCACACATATGCTTGTCATACCCATTCCCCTCCCAAATGACAGTGGTCCGACTTGTTGACACCATACTTAACAAATCATTTACATGGGAATTGCTTAAAGACAAAAATACTTGTAAACCATTACAAATCACAAATTATGTTGTTGTTGTTAATAGCTTTTGGCTGGTTTTTTTTATAACAACTCTTTACAGCAACAACACCAACAACTCTTGAATTCAATACTTTGTGGAGAGATAGCTGGAAATCAATCGAATAAAAAACGAAGAAATTGTGTGATGTTGAAGTGTTGTTTAATGTGGCCGGCTACTGCATTTTCAACACCATTAAATTTGGTAGCAAAAAATTTGAGACTCGAGGAATTTAATAAAAAATACTAAAAATTAATATATACATATATATTTTCAAATCCATGCCTTGTATGACCCTTAAAAATTAATTTTAAAAAATCCACGCTGTATATAACCTAGAAAAATTAATTTAAAACCAGTGAGCAGAGCAGTATAGTCGGACGGGGCCGACCATACGATACCCTACACAACTACCACGAAACTCAGATGTTTCTTCCGAGCCTTGACAATATTTCGAGATATTTGCCCCGACTTGCCCAATTAGAGGTCAACAGCACATTTTCCTTACATGTTCCGAATATTACAAATATTCAGTGCAGCCCTTCTACTTACTTGTCCAGATTACCTTCACGGTGGGTTGAGTTGTGATGTTCGTCTAGAAAACACACAAAGAAATTAAGTTTTCGGTCCACTTCATCCCGAAATTATTATCTGAACATCACCGACAGTTAGGCGTTGTCCTTGACCATAATTGGAAATTCATGCAAAATTTCAAAGCGATCAACGCTATATTTCCGCCCTCTAATTTGTAATGGGTTTCTAAATAATATCTGAATACGTAAGCACCTGTAAATATTTAAGTGTAACTCCCACATCCGAATAGATACATCAATATATTGGTATCAATTTAAAGGTCAACCACTCCTCTCAATCAACTTATCGGGTCTATATCCTTCAGGAGTAAATATATAAGCCATAGAATTCAAATTTTGTAATTTTTTCACACAAAAGTCAGGGTCTATTTGACCCACTAAATATTGACCAATCTTTCAAAACAGGCATGCTTATTCTTTGGCCCGATTCCCTTCTCCATGTAAAATTTCGCGATGTTCGGACCATAATTGCACTCTCTGGAGCGACCAGAAAAACCGAAAAAAATTAAATATTTGGTCCATTTCATCCCCTAAATATTAACCGATCTTTACCAAAAACAAGAGGGGTCTTCATTGGCCAGAACCAATCCTACATGCAAAATTTCGTGAAGATTGGTCCATAACTGTGGCCTGTATATGGACTTCCGTGCACCATATACCTAAATCGGACGAAACTATATATGGAAGCTATATCTAAATTTGAACCGATTTTCATTAAAACTTAACGCACATCATTCTGGACCTAATTTAGTACGCTGTGCCAAATTTCGTGCAAATCGAAAGATATATAGGGACTTTGGAGCACCATTTACCTTAAATCGGACGAAAATATATATATGAACCTATATATGAACCTGGCCCGATTTTCACGAAATTTAACACACATTCAGTACCCTATGCCAAATTTCGTGCAAATCGAAAGATATATCGATTCAGTATCGGACTAAAATATTATGGGAGCCAAATTTCGATATTTAACACACATCGTTCTAGATTTTATTTAGTACGCTGTGCCAAATTTCGTGCAAATCGAAAGATATATCGGGTCTTTGGTACACCATTTACCTAAAATCGGCCGAAAATATATATGAAAGCTATTTCTAAATCTGAACCGATTTTCAGGAAACTCAACACACATCATTCTAGACCTAATTCATTACGCTATGCCAAATTTCGTGCAAATCGAAAAATATATATGGACTTTGGTACACTATTTACCTAAAATCGGACGAAAATATATATGGGAGCTATATATTAATCTGACCCGATTTTCTCGAAACTTAGCACACATCACTCTAGGCTTAATTCATTACGCTATGCCAACTTTCGTGCAAATCGAAAGATATTTATGGACTTTGGTGCCCCATTTACCTTAAATCGGACGAAAATATATATGGGAGCTAAATCTAAATCTGAACCGATTTTCCCCAATTTCAATAGGGTTCGTCCTTGGGCCAATTAAGTGACCTGTGCTAAATCTCATCCAAATCGGATAATAAATGCGACCTGTACTTTGTTTACAATTTAACATGGACAAACGGACGGACGGACATGCATAAATCGACTTAAAAAATGATTCTATGCATATTCTCAAAAGGAACCATGTGTCTATCTCGTTTCCTTTTGCCTGTTACAAACATATGCACAAAGACATAATACCCTGTACCACAGTGTGGTGAAGGGTATAAAAATCCAAGCCTTGTATAGGCCTTTGAAAAAAATACTTAACGAAAATCCAATTTCATTTTCCGAATGAAAAAATGAAAACATATCTTTCAAAAATATATTATTTAATAACAGTTAAACTCATTTAAATAATAAAACATTAATCATGTTGTTTTTGTTTCAGCAAACACCATAAAGCATGTGAATGTCAAACAATTGTCGGATCGCTTAAAAAATGCCTACAGGGCGTTTTTAACTTCTCAGCGCCGCGACGTTTCCATTCATAAAAAACATTGTGTAAATAATATTATGCGACGCAGAGAGATCTGAAGAAGATTTATCTCCATCGGTTAAGATAAAGGTAATAAAAATAATGAGGCGCTAAATTAGTAGTTTATTATGCCGCTAAGGTAACACCCTTCGAAAAATCTACCGATGGCAGTATGTAACCAAATACCCCAATAAATTTTGTTGTACTCAATGGGTTAACGAAATAATCATCAGTCATTATTTAAATGCAATATTAATCATTTAACGAATTTTATTCAAGAACCATTGCTCCCCAAATTAGGTAATTTTACCTTTTGCCCTTTAGGGCCTCTATGGCAACTTCCATATTTTCCCACACACATCTCAAATCATTTTTTCGATTAATGCAAATTAGCACTTGTCATGGGCTAAATGGAAAAAAATTGACCAAATGAATAGATTTGAAATATTTTTTTGCGGTTTTCCCTACCAATTGACATGGCGGGCTGCCACCACTACCACCACCGAATTTTCTTAGGAGAATTTATCCGGGTGATTGAAGCTCATGTTCAAATCATAGGTTGTGAAAACATTTTTGAAATTTTTTTTCTTTCAATAATTTGGAATGGAATTTGGTTTTGTCTGTCATGTTTTTCTTAAAATGTATGGCTGGTAACATGGGAGAGGATAATTAGTAAAATATTTTTTAAAACGGAATGCCACAAAAATATTTTTTTACATGGACCACCAAGGGATAGATATATTTTTTAAGAGTCCCTCACAGCCTTGAATGTTTTAAAAAAATATTTTTAAGAGTCTATACAAGGCGTTGAGTTTTTAAAAAAATATTTAAAACCTCTAAAATAGGGTCTATATAAGACGTGGATTTTTTAAAAAAATTTAAAGGGTCTATAAAAGGCGTGGGCTGACGTTGGGATGATAGATACAAGCAACGGCTCTGGCTGGCTTTAACATGGCGAAGTCCAGGCTTATCTAGGTTCCTCTCAATTGTGGACACTGACCTCCCCGTGGTGTCACCTGGGGTAACTATTCTCATCATCCACTGAAATAGTGAGCTAATATGTGCCGCGAGTTCACCCATAAGAACCATAAAAAAATGGGTTGCGGCGTCGGGTTAGTTGCCCACTCTCGGAAAACCCACCTACTATGTAAAAGTAAAGAAACAGGAAACCACCCCCCCCCCCCCAATGTTGACGACCCCTCGCAACCGTATAAAGGACCACGATCTGCGAATTTGCACTTGGAATGTGCGCACCTTGTACATAACATGCGCAGTTTTCGCCTTTGGCGGATGTACTCAAGAAGTACAAACCGATATTATTGCCTTACAGGAAATGCGATGGAAAGGGACGGGCGTAAGTAAATCCGATGATTATGCCCTGTATTATAGCTGCCATGAAGCGAGACGTAAATTTGGCTGCGGATTTATGGTTAACAGGAGAATAAAAGACCTCGTCTCCAGATTCACTCCAGTAGATGAGCGAATAGCTATAATCCGTATAAAAGCGAAAGTCTTCTACATCAGTCTTATTTCCGCCCATGCACCGACGGAGCAGATGAGCAGATGAAAGACATTTTTACGAGCGCATATGACCGCTGCCCTGACCATGACATTAAAATTCTGCTAGGAGATTTTAATGCAAAAATCGGAAGGGAAAATGTCTTTGGTCCCACCGTCGGAAAATTCAGCCTCCATGAAGAAACATCCGAGACAACGGCACGAGGTTGATTGACTTCGCGGCATCAAAAAACATGGTAGTTAGCAGCACCAGATTCAAACATCTGGATATGCACAAGGCCCCCTGGATTTCTCCTGATCAAGCAACGAGAAATCAAATTGACCATGTTGTGATAGACGGAAGGCATTCGTCCAGTGTTTTAGACGTTCGATCAATAAGAGGAGCGAATATCGATTCGGAACATTACCTTGTGGCAGCCAAGGTTCGCACCCGCCTTAAAGTAGCAGCAAAGGTGCGATCTAACACAACACGGAAAATCGACGTCGAAAAGCTGCAAACACAACAGGTAGCAGAGGCCTACTCCGCTCAACTTACCCACCTGCTTGACGAAAGCAATTCTTGTCCCGATAATAATATAGAAGCACAATGGCAAAGAATTGCCCACTCCCTACAAACTGCAGCAAAAGCAACACTTGGGTACCAAAAACCACCATCAAGAAACCCATGGTACGATCAGCAGTGTCGTAATGCTACTGATGTTAAAAACGCAGCGTATAGGGAAATCCTACAGACAGTAGCAACACCTAATGCGATGGAGAATTATCGGGAGAGAGGAGAAACGTATTTTCAGAAAAAAGAAGAAAGAACAAGAAAAACGTGAGCGTGAGCAAATCGAGATGTACAGGAGTCAGAATGAAGTCCGGAAATTTTACCAACGAGTAAAACACCAAACCGAAGGCTTTGGTGCAGGCACATCCTCCTGTAGAGACGAAGAAGGAAACCTGGTGACAGATACAGACAGCGTGCTGAGGATCTGGAAGGAGCATTTTGAAAAACTTCTGGTATCAAATAGTAGTGGTGAAGAGGATACCCCAGAACCAATAAGATATGATGGTATAGAGTGTATACCACCTAGCCAAGATGAGGTCATAAAAGCAATTAATCGGCTGAAGAATAATAAAGCAGCTGGTGCCGATGTATTACAAGCCGAACTATTCAAGACTGGTGGTCAGATGCTGGTATGGAGCAGGAGCACCAGCTGATTAGAACAATTTGGCTAGAGGAATTCATGCCCAATGATTGGAACCTCAGCATCCTGTTTTTCGTGCACAAAAAAGTAGACAAGACGATATGTGCCAACTATAGAGAAATAAGTCTCCTTCCCATCGCATATAAAGTGCTATCCACCGTACTGTGTGAACGACTGAAGCATAGGAGGACCATACCAATACGGCTTCAGACCTGGCAAATCCACCATTGACCAGATTTTCACTCTGCTCCAAATCCTGAAAAAAAACCCACGAAAAACACATCGACACATACCACCTTTTCGTCGACTATAAAACCGCATTCGACAGCCCTATCCGTTCGAAGGTGTTTAAAGCCATGTCTGTGTTTGGCATTCCTGCAAAATTAATACGGCTATGCAGGATAACTTTAACTGGCACAAGATCAGCAGTTAAAGGTCGGAAAGGACCTCTCGGAGCCCTTTAATACCCGAGGATTCAGACAAGGTGACAGTTTGTCGTGTGACCTTTTTAACATCCTGCTGGAAAAGGTCATACGAGAGGCAAAGGTGAATAGAAATGACACTCTGTACACAAAACAACACCAGTTACTCGCCTATGTCGATGACATCGACATAATGGGTCGAACAATGAGAGCGGTAACAGCCACCTTTGAACAAATTGAAAAGGAGTCTGCCAAAGTGGGACTGGCCTTAAACGGCGAGAAGACCAAGCTGATGGTATCGACGCGCAAAACGTCCTGTAGACTCAAAGCAACTGTGGAACTTGAGAACTACAGCTTCGAGGTAGTCAAAGATTTCATATATACCTTGGTATCGCCATAAAAATAAAAACGAATGGCATGAGTTTTGAAATTCGGAGAAGGATAGTGTTGAACAACAAATGATACTATGGTCTGAGTAATCAACTCAAAAGCAAGGCCACCTCCCGCCAGACCAAACTCACACTCTACAAGACGCTGATACTACCCGTGCTGTTACACGGATCTGAAGCATGGGTACTTACGCAAGCAGATAAGGCAGCTTTTGGAGTTTTTGAGAGAAAAATTCTCCGAAAGATCTATGGGCCGATCTGCGTTGACACTCTACAAGACACTGATACTACCCTTTCTGTTAAATGGATCTGAAGCATGGGTACTTACGCAAGCACATGAGGCAGCTCTTGGAGTGTATGAGAGTAAAATTATCCGAAAGATCTATAGGACGACCTGCGTTGACGGTGAATATCGACGTCGAATAAACCATGTGCTGTACCAGCTATTCTCGGACATCGGCATTGTTAGACGTATTGAGATGCAGCGACTATGTTGGCGAGGTCATGTTGTGAGAATGGATGTAGATGCCCCAGCCCAAAAGGCATATATAGAAGCGAACCAGCTGATGGCTCACGCAGAAGGGGAAGGCCACGAATAAGATGGAAAGATCAAGTGGAAGACAACATTACCGAATATGATCTTTCAAATTGGAAAAACTGCGCAAGACCGACGCGCCTGGAAATCTTTTTTAAGCTCAGCTTATGTTCTGTCACAAGCCAGCTAAGTAAGTAATAATAATTTTTTAAAGGGTCTATATAAGGCGTGGATTTTTAAAATAATTTGTTAAAGGGTCTATATTAGGCGAGGATTTTTTATATCAATTTTTTAAGGGTCTAAGGCGAGGATTTCTTTAAATTAATTTTTTAAGGGTCTATATAAAGTGAGGATTTTTTATAATACTTTTCAAAAAATCTTTATAATTTGTAAACACGAGACAGGTCACAGTTATGGACCAATCTTCGCGAAATTTTTCATGTAGGACGGGTTCTGAAATGAAGACCCTGTGAAGACCTCTATTATTTTGGTAAAGATCGGTTAATACTTAGGGGATGAAATGGACCAAATACTAAATTATTGTCGGTTTTCCTGGTCGCTCCAGAGGCCGAAATTATGGCCCGAACATCGTGAAATTTTACATGGAGAAGGGGATCGGGCCAAAGAATGAGCATACCTATTGGTCAATATTTGGAGGGTCAAATGGACCCGGACTTTTGTGTGAAAAATTACAAAATTGTTATTCTATGGCGTATATATTTGCCCCTGGAGGAGCTAGACCCGAGAAGTTGGTAGTATGATCAAGAGGAGTGATTGACCTTTAAACGGATAATAATTATATGGTGGTATGTACTCAGATGTGGGAGTTACACTTAAACATTTACGGATGCTTACGTACTGATATATTATTTAGTAAGCCATTACCACACTAGAGGGCGGAAATATAGCGCTGATCGCTTTGAACTTTTCCATGAGGTTCCAGTTATGGTCAAGGACAACGCCTATAATTTTCGGTGATGATCAGATAATAATTTTAGGATGAAGTGGACCGAAGACTTAATTTTTTATGTTTTTTCGAGTCGATCTATAGGTCACAATTAAAAGCCGAACATCACAACACAACTCACGGTAAAGGTAATCTGGACACGTAATTAAAAGGGCTTTACTGAATATTAGAAATATTTGGAAAATATGTCTAATCGGACAAGAGGATGCAAATGTCACGAAATATTGCCCGGGCTCGGAATAAATATCCGCAGAACGTTAGAACTCCGTCGAAGTGGTGTAGGGTATCGTATGGTCGGCCCCGTCCGACTATACTGCTCCGCTCATTGGTTTTATTTATGCTCCACCCCAAAATGACAAGTGTCCAGACCATTTTCAGATACCTATCTAACGGATGCTGTTTGCTGTTCATGTTGTTGTCAAGATATCTAGATAATTGTTGTCGTATTATCAAGATAGACAGTCGGGCTTGGTTTGATTTTTTTATAAAAAAATAAAAAAATGTTTTGGGTATTGAGTCGTATTTATTTAGCATTCACAAAAAAATCGAAAACATCTGCGTTTACAAATTAAGTTGTTATGCTTTTGAAAAAAAATCTCAAATATTGAAGAGTGAGAGGGAGCGTTTGTAGAATTAGTTTCAAAGGAAGTAGCTGAAGTTTTTTGTTCTGCCCCTGATAAGTAGAACTGCTCAGCTGTTTCGAAAAAAAAAACATTTGTCATCTGCTTGTCTCTATGGTATGCCGTGAAGGTCAATGATATTAGGTTTTGAATATTTTTATTTTCAGAACGATTAGATTCTAAAAGGGATTACCGTCATTCTAAATTGTTTGGGGATAATGATGATGATGATGACGATGAAGAGGGGTATGACAAATAATCAGCAAAAAATTTGCTTTACATTTCTGAGGCCCTTCCCCAAAATTCAACACACACACAACCATAGAGAAACAAATTCAGATGTTATGGCCAAGGCATTCCCTACCCAAAACAAAAAAAAATCGTTTTGAAATTGAAATCGAAAAAAATGCAATAATCATTAACAACAACATAAAACCAACACATGATAACAATGATGATCTCGTTGTTGTTGTTGTCATCAACATAACAAAACAACATATTCGGTACCCCATCCCCTCCATCCAAGTCCATTCACAAGATCATCCCCAGCGCATATCATTTAAAAATTCTAACAATTTTTTTTGTTAATGGAATCATCGCCTTTATCATTTTTGATACGGCCGCTGGCATTCGAAGTGACGCCACACCACGAGAAATTCTAAGTGACTTCAGACTTTGTCTCTTCACGCATGATTAAGCTCTCGATTCAGGCATTTCCTCCGAAAACCAAAAACAACAAATTTTGTAAATTTTTATTTTAATTTTTTTTTCTTTTGGTTTCATGTAACCAAATATTGACACAGTTTGTAGATTTTGTTTTTATTGGAACCAGAACCAAGCAAAATTTGGATTTTTTTATTTCGTTTTTTTTTTTTCAAATATTCAAACAATTGCCCTGCGATAAGATTTATTGCACAGTTTTTTATAACTAAAAATATTTTTTTTACAATATTTAGAGCTTTGAGAAAAAGGGGGCCGAAAACACTAATATTTTACTTCAAAAATTACAACAACAATTTAAGGGAACCCATCGTAACGTCACCACAAAAGATGATGTTGATAAGACCCAGTTAATATTTTGGCACGTGGGTAACGGAAGTAAATTTGGACGGGAGAGGGTGAGGGAAAAGAAGATTTTATTCAAATTATTTGTTCAATTCACCTACAAAAGTCTGGGATTTTTTAAAAATATTTTTTCAAAAGTCTACAAAAGGCAGAGATTTTTAAAAAATATTTTTTCAAGCTCCTATATAAAGCGAAGATTTTTTTAAATATTTTTGCAACCACCTATATAAGGCGTGGATTTTTATACCCCACACAACTATGTTGTCAGGGTATTACAGCTTTGTGCAGCCCCAAGAGTTTGTAACGCCGCGAAATATTGTTTCTAGACACAGCTTAAAGTATACCGATCATCATATCTGGACTAGCTGAGTCGATCTAGACATGTGTGTCCGTCCGACCATCCGTCTGTTCATTATAATTAGTAAACACGATACAGACCACAGTTCACGAAACCAATATTCACGAAATGTTGCATTTAGGATGGGTTCTGACCAATGAAGACCCCTATGGTTTTTGGTAAAGATCGGTTAATATTTGGGGTATGAAATTGACCAAATACTTAATTATACCCTTCACCACACTGTGGTACAGGGTATTATGTCTTTGTGCATATGTTTGTAACAGGCAAAAGGAAACGAGATGGACCCATGGTTCCTTTTGAGAATATGCATAGAATCACTTTTTAAGCCGATTTATGTATGTCCGCCCGCCCGTCCGTCTGTCTGTCTGTCCATGTATTTTTGTGAGCAAAGTACAGGTCGCATTTATGATCCGAATTGGATGAAATTTGGCATAGGTCACTTATTCGGCCCAAGGACGAACCCTATTGAAATTGGGAAAAATCGGTTCCGATTTAGATATAGCTCCCATAAATATATTTAACCGATTTAATGTAAACGGTCCCTATACATCTTTCGATTTGCACGAAATTTGGTATAGCCTAATCATTTAGGTCTAAAATGATGCGTGTAAAATTTCATAAAAATCGGTCCAGATTCAGATATAGCTCCCATATATAGTTTCGTCCGATTTCATGTAAATGGTGCCCCAAAGACCCTATATATCTTGCGATTTGCACGAAATTTGGCATAACGTACTGAATTGAGCCTAGAGTGATGTCTGCCAAGTTTCGAGAAAATCGGTCCAGATTTAGATATAGCTCCCATATATAGTTTCGTCCGATTTCATGTAAATTGTGCACCAAAGTCCCTATATATCTTTCGATTTGCACGAAATTTGGCATAACGTACTGAATTGAGCCTAGAATGATGTGTGCCAAGTTTCGAGAAAATCGGTTTAGATTTAGATATAGCTCCCATATATATATTTTCGTCCGATTTAATATAAATGATGTACCAAAGTCCCTATATATCTTTCGATTTGCACGAAATTTGGTGTAACGTACTGAATTGGGCCTAGAGTGATGTCTGCCAAGTTTCGAGAAAATCGGTCAAGATTTAGATATAGCTCCCATATATAGTTTCGTCCGATTTCATGTAAATGGTGCACCAATGTCCCTATATATCTTTCGATTTGCACGAAATTTGGCATAATGTACTGAATTGAGCATAAAATTATGTCTGGTATGTTTCGTGAAAATCGGTCCAGATTTAGATATAGCTCCCATATATAGTTTCGTCCGATTTTATGTAGATTGTGCACCAAAGTCCCTATATATCTTTCGATTTGCACGAAATTTGGCATAACGTACTGAATTGATCGTAGAGTGAGTTTTGCCAAGTTTTGTGAAAATCGGTCCAGATTAAGATATAGCTCCATATATAGTTTCGTCCGATTTCATGTAAATGGTGCACCAAATCCCTATATATCTTTCGATATGCACGAAATTTGACATAACGTACTGAATTGAGCCTAGAATGATATCTGCCAAGTTTCGAGAAAATCGGCATAGATTTAGATATAGCACCCATATATAGTTTTGTCCGATTTCATGTAAATGGTGCACCAAAGTCCCATATATCTTTCGATTTGCACGAAATTTGGCATAACGTACTGAATTTAGCCTAGAATCATGTCTGGTATGTTTCGTGAAAATCGGTCCAGATTTAGATATAGCTCCCATATATAGTTTCGTCCGATTTCTTGTAAATGGTGCACCAAAGTCCCTATATATCTTTCAATTTGCACAAAATTTGGCATTACGTACTGAATTTAGCCTAGAATTATGTCTGCCAAGTTTCGAGGAAATCGGTATAGATTTAGATATTGCTCCCTTATATTATAGATTGATTTTAAGTAATTGACGCAAGGAACCAATATATGGCTGATAGGAACAAAACGTACTGAAATTAGTATAACCTAACCTGTACCAAGTTTCGTTGAAATAGGTTCATTTTAGCATCCATATATAAGTAAATTGTGCATCAAACTCCTCATATTTGTTAGATTGACATCAAATTTTGCACAACGTACAAAATTGAGCATAGAATAACGTAGTTGGGTTTCTAGAAGTGCAGACATAGCCCAATGGATTAACTATTGATATTTTTTTGAAGTCGATTTACATACTTTTGTCCCATTGTAAGAAACGAATGACATGTTTATGGATAGATCTAGGTCGTTTCACATTTAGATAAATATCACATATTTTATTTCATACAATTTCATGATAATAGTCCTTTTTAATATACCCATAGTGGTGAAGGGTATCATATAGTCGGCCCCGCCCGACTTTACTACTTTCCTTACTGGTTTTTGTCTGTTTTTCTGGTCGCTCTAGAGGCCGCAATTATGGCCCAACATCTCGAATTTTTACATGGAGAAGGGGATTGGGCCAAAGAATAAGCATGCCAGTTTTGATAAAGATTGGTACATTTTTAGCGGGCCAAATGGACCCCGACTTTTGTGTGAAAAATGACAAAATTTGTATTCTATAGCGGAGTAAATATATACTCCTGAAGGATACATAGAGCCGAGAAGTTGATAGTATTTCCAAGAGGAGTTGTTGTCCTTTAACTTGATATAAATTATATTGTCGTATGTAATCGGATGTGGGAATTACACCTAAATGTTAAGAGGTGCCTACGTATTCACATATTATTTAGTAAGCCATTAACACACTAGAGGGCGAAAGTATAGCGCTGATCGCTTTGAAATTTCCCACGAGGTTCCAGTTGTGGTCAAGGACAACGGCCATAATTTTCGATCATGATCAGATAATAATTTTGGAATGAAGTGGACCGAAAACTTAATTTTTTGTGCTTTTTCGAGTCGATCTATAGGCTACAATTGAAAGCCGAACATCACAACGCAACCCACGGTGAAGGGAATCTGGACAAGTAATTAGAAGGGCTGTACTAAGTATTAGCAATATTTGTTGGCCTCTAGTCGGTCAAGAGGGTGCAAATATCGCGAAATATTGCCTAAGCTCAGAACTACACTGCAGAAAGTTAGATTTTCGTGGAAGTTGTGTAGGGTCGGCCCCGTTTGACTATACTGCTCAGCTCACTGGTTTTAAATTAATTTTTCAGAAGATTGTTTGTCCATGTTAAATTGTAAACAAAGTACTGGTGCCATTTATGATCCGATTTGTATGAAATTTGGCACATTTCATTTATTTGGCCCAAGGACGAACCCTATTAAAATTGACGAACCCTATTGAAAAATCGGTTCAGATTTAGATATAGCTCCCATATATATTTTCGTCCGATTTTAGGTAAATAGGGCACTATATATCTTTCGATTTGCACGAAATTTGGTATAGCTCACTGAATTAAGTCTAGAATGATGTGTGTTAAATTTCGTGAAAATCGGTTCAGATTTAGATATAGCTCCGATTTAAGGTAAATGGTGCCCCAAAGTCCCTAAATGTTTTTTGTTTTGCCCGAAATTTGGCACAGCGTTCTAAATTAAGCCTGGAAAGATGTATGCTAAGTTTCGTGCAAATCGGTTCAGATTTAGATATAGCTCCCATATACATTTTCGTCCGATTTTATGTAAATGGTGCACCAAAGTCCCTATATATCTTTCGATGTGCACGAAATTTGGCATAGCGTACTGAATGGAGTATAGAATGATGTATGTTAAATTTCGAGGAAATCGGTTCAGATGTGGATATAGCTCCTATATATATTTTCGACCGATATAAGGTAAATGGCGCACCAAAGTCTGTATATATCGCTCGATTTTCACGAAATTTGGTATAGCGAACTGAATTAAGTCTAGAACGATGCGTGTTAAATTTCGTGAAAATCGGTTCAGATTTAGATATAGCTCCCATATGTATTTTCGTCCGATTTTATATAAATGATCCACCAAAGTTCCTATATATCTTCCGATTTGCACGAAATTTGGCACAGCGTACTGAATTAAGTCCAAAATATTGTGTGTAAAATATTCTGAACATCGGTTCAGATGTAGATATAGCTTCCATATATATTTTCTTCCGATTTGAAGTAAATGCTGCACAAAACTCCCTATATATCCTTCGATTTGCACGAAATTTGGCATAGCGTACTGAATTGAATCTAGAACGACTTGTGTCAAGTTTCGTGAAAATCGGTTCAGATTTAGATATAGCTCCCATATATAGTTTTGTCCGATTTTATGTCAATTTTGTACCAAAGTCTGTATATATCATTCGATTTGCACGAAATTTCACACAGCGTACTAAATTAAGCCTGGATATATGTGTGCTAAGTTTCGTGAAATCGGTTCAGATTTAGATATAGCTCCCATGTATATTTTCCTCCGATTTTATGTAAATGGTACACCAATGTCCCTATATATCCTTCGATTTCCACGAAATTTGGCATAGCGTAATGAAATAAATCTAGAAAGATGTGTGTTAAATTTCGTAATAATCGGTTCAGGTTTAGATATGCTCCCAAATATATTTTCGTCCGTTTTTAGGTAAATGGTGCACCAAAGTCCCTATATATCTTCTTCTTCGATTTACACGAAATTTGGTCTAGAACGATATGTGTTAAATTTCGTGAAAATCCGTTCAGATTCCGATATAGCTCCCACATATACATATTCGTCCGATTTTATATAAATGGCTCACCAAACTCCTAATGTTTGAGTTCATCAAAGGTGAAGATTTGTTTAAAATATTTTCCTGAATTTGAACACTTTGTCTCCTGTTATTCAAAATGTTCGAAACGCACCCAAAATAGTTAACGATCCGTAAACATTTTTGTGTTTTTTTTTTGTTTTTTTTTTTTTTTTTTGTTTTTGCTTAATTCAAATAACAACAAAACCGTTAAATTCATCAATTAATTATTTTGAATTTACGCATTATTGATTTCTTTTTGTTATTGTTGTCAAATAATCGGCTGAGGTAATAACGATTGAATTGATTTCAGTGAATTGTTTAGAACAAAAACAACAAAAAGTAGGAAACATAGACAATTTTGGCAGATGTTTGGGAAAATGGAGTGGAATTCTAATACAATGACTAATGGTGGTGGTCAATGGTATTGAAAAAATTTCGAGTTAACAGAAAGACGGAATACGGTATATTTAATGTTGAGCATTTATCTTCTGTGGGAGAAATACAAAAAATTATCCTGTAAAATAGGTTAGGATTTTTCAATTCCAAAAATATGCATTGGTTTTGGAATAGCTTCGATAAGTTAAGGATCCTTCGAAGATAAGGATTTATCCCAATTTTTATTAAATATTTAGGGTTTTCAAAATGAAGGATTTTATTAAACAAATCCATAATTCAATGTAGTCCCCTTATATCGTTAGGTTTGAAATATTTCAACATTTTTCAAATACTATTTTTTTTTATATAATTGTCTCCCTTACTTCTTTCTCTTCGAAATATAGCCCCATATATTTTTCTTCGTATTAAAAAAAATGTATTTTAGCGATTTTTTCTATTATTTAATTTTATTCGATTTCAAAATCATGTAAGCTCACTATTATTCGATTTTAGTTTTCAAGTTCAAGTTATTTGCTGGTGTTTTTGTTGTTGTTGTTGCTATCGTTGTCATATTAGTTCATTTACTTAACTTTGTGGTTAATTAGATTTTTACATTGTGGCCAGGGGTTCGGTTACTCACAATCTCAACAATGATAATTGACTATTTAATATTTCTTATGTAGATTCGAAATGCCAATACGAAATTCTAATTATATTTCCGAAATTATGCTAAGCATCTCAGACCGCATAAGGTCAATGAGAGGAAAAAAAACAGCAACATAATAACATTCCATGTAGGAGTATTATAACATAGATGAGATCACAAACTTTGAAGATCTTAACAAAAATGGATGATTTCTGAGATTTTGTAACCAAATTGAGAATCTGAATTTTTTTGTTGGCGCTGTTGCATTAAAAAAACTGTTCCAGGAAGAAGAAAACTAAATATCAATTTACAGCCACTATGGTTGAAAAATTGTGGTAGAACCTTGAACATTCTTAAAATGGCGCCCAACCTTTGTATGGGAATACCGATTTGGGTCAATATCGATCATTTTCAGTAGGAAGATTTGTGGTCTAATGTGAACTCAAAATATAAGATTCCAACTTTAAGTATACCGATAGTCATATCTGGACTAGCTGAGTCGAGATATGACTATCGGTATACTTAAAGTTGGGTCTAGGACCAATATTTCGCGGAGTTACAAACTCTTGGGGCTGCATAAAGCTATAATACCCTGTGAAGTTATGTAGGGTATAAAAATGGGCTCGAAAAATTGTCTTTGAAAAATCCATGCTTCTATGAAAATATTCCAAAAAAAAAATCGAGGCTATGATAACACTACAAAATCTAGGCTTCTGCGAAATCTTAAAAAAATTCTTAAAAAATCAACCCTTGAGTTTGTGAAATTAGAGCCTATTCGACTGAAAAAACTACACAAACTTTCGAATATATTGAAATTTGGGGGGGCTAGAACGGAATTTGGACCAATAATAATAATTTTTGGTAGGAATACTGACCACCTTATGAGAACTCTAAATGTCACATTAAAGCCAAATCCGTTGAAAACCGCAGTAGGAATTCCTCAAAATATCGAACATTTAGGGTATTTTTCTAGGCGGGCTATACGCAAACATGAACCGATATACCAAGAAATTTGGGTCAATATTGATCATTTTCAGTTGGAAGATTTGTGATCTAATGTGAACCCAAAATATAAAATTCCACCTAATGAAAATTTTTATTTCAAATTTGTTTCCGAATTTCATTACTTTTTTTGTTTTGATTTTCAAATAAACAAAATATCAGATTTCCTTCCCTACTTCAACATTGTATTTATTTCCCATTTGTTTGGGTTCTCTAATAATAATTTCAAATTCAATATTCAAAAAATATTCTCCAACAGACGCTCTGTCGTCTGGGTCTGGGCGCACTCTTTGTTTATTAAATGTCAGTGTGTTTCAGAATTCAATTTAAAATATTCGACGAGTGTGTGTGTGTTTATTTTTTGGGGTGATATCAAAATGTCAAGGTCATTTAATGTCCATTCTAGGGTTGTTGTTTTTTTGACTATTGTAAATTACAACACTTACATGCATGTATGTATGTACTGTGTATTTTTATTATTATACAAATGTATTATTATTTGTTTATATTTTAAAATTGAAATGGATTGCTTCCGTTTTTTTCTTTCTATTGGCGTTTGCCGAAGCGGTCTTTCAGATTCATTCATAAATGTTGTGGCAATCACTCATTCACTAGCTCATAAATTTATGAATGATCTTTTGAAACAAAAAGGGAAATTTTAATATAAAATAAAAAAAAATTAGAAATAAACCAAATTTTGAATTATTAGCGGATTTCATGGAACGAAATATTGCGAAGGTCAGGGCGACAAAATGAGTTATGGATAAAATCCGTATGAAGATTATCAAAAAAAAAAAAAAAAAAAAAAAACAAAAACCAGTGAGCGGAGCAGTATAGTCGGACGGGGCCGAACATACGATACCCTACACAACTACCACGAACTCTAACTTTCTGAGGATGTTTATTCTGAGTCTGAGTAGTATTTCGTGATATTTGCCCCCTGTTGTCCGATTAGAGGTCAACAACACCTCTTTCTTACTTTTTTCGAATATTCAGTACAGTCCTTCTAATTACTTGTCCAGATTACCTTCACGGTGGGTTGTGTTGTGATTTTCGGATTATACTCTACTCGAAAACACACAAAAAATTATGTTTTCGGTCCATTTCATCCCAAAATTTTAATCTGATCATCACCGAAAATTGTAGGCGTTGTTCTTGACCATAACTGGAACTTCATGAAAAATTTCAAAGCCATCAGCGCGATATTTCTCCCTCTAATGTGGTAATGGGTTACTAAATAATATCTGAATACGTAAGCACCTGTAAATATTTGACTGTAACTCTCACATCTGAGTAGATACATAACTATATTTGGTATCAATTTAAAGGCCAACCACTCCTCTTGGATATGCTATCACCCCTGGGGTCTACATCCTCCAGGAGTAAATATATATGCCATAGAATACAAATTTTGCCATTTTTCACACACAAGTCAAGGTCCATTTGACCCACTAAATATTGACCGATCTTTATGAAAACAGGCATGCTTATTCTTTGGCCCGATTCCCTTCTCCATGTAAAAATTAGCGATGTTTGGGCCATAATTGCAGCCTCTGGAGCGACCAGAAAACCTGACAAAAATTAAGTATTTGGTCCATTTCATCCCCTAAATATTAACCGATCTTTACCAAAAACAATAGGGGTCTTTATTGGCCTGAACCCATCCTACATGCAAAATTTCGTTATTGGTTCATAACTGTGGCCTGTATCGTGTTTACAAATTATAATGGACAGACGCACTGACGGACGACGGACCCATATGTCTAGATCGACTCAGCTAGTAGAGATATGACGATCGGTATACTTAAAGGTGGGTCTAGGACCAATATTTCGTAGCGTTACTAGCTCTTGGGACTGCACAAAGCTATAATACCCTGACAACATAGTTGTGCAGGTTATAAAAATCCAAGCCTTATATAGGTCCTGGAAAAATATTTCCAAAAACCTACCCCTTATATATGCCGTTGAAAAATATTCCTTTTATAGGCCTTTGAAAAACTGATTACAAACAATTTACAGCCTGTTTTTGTAAAATTCCAAACGAACGAATTCGAGTGACTTACGACCAAACTCCTTGGTTTTGAAAAATATGTCATTTATTTTTGTTTTGAATCAGAAAACATTTATAAACATAAATAAAGGTTTGGTCGTAAGTCACTCGAATTCGTTCGTTTGGAATTTTACAAAAACAGGCTGTTAAGCTCTTTATGGGTCCTTGGAAAATTATTTTACAAAAAAATTAAGCCTTTTATGGATCCAAGGAAATCCACGCCTCTTGTAGACCTTAAAAAATATTTTAAAAATCCACGCCTCTTGTAGACCTTAAAAAATATTTTAAAAATCCACGCCTCTTGTAGACCTTCGAAAAAAATATTTTAAAAATCCACGCCTCTTGTAGACCTTAAAAAATATTTTAAAAATCCACGCCTCTTGTAGACCTTCGAAAAAAAATATTTTAAAAATCCACGCCTCTTGTAGACCTTCGAAAAAAAATATTTTAAAAATCCACGCCTCTTGTAGACCTTCGAAAAAAAATATTTTAAAAATCCACGCCTCTTGTAGACCTTCGAAAAAAAATATTTTAAAAATCCACGCCACTTGTAGACCTTCGAAAAAAATATTTAAAAAATCCACGCCTCTTGTAGACCTTCGAAAAAAATATTTAAAAAATCCACGGCTCTTGTAGACCTTCGAAAAAAATATTTAAAAAATCCACGCCTTTTGTAGAATTTCGAAAAAAAAAATATTTTAAAAATCCACGCCTCTTGTACATTTTAAAAAATATTTTAACAATCCACGCCTTTTATAGACCTTCGAACAAATTATTTAAAAAAGCACACCTCTTGCAGACCTTTCAACAAATATTAATTTTATTCCTTTAAAAAAATCCAAGCCCTATATAGGCCCTTAAAAAAATTAAAAAAAAATCCAAGCCTCTTGAAGGCCCCTAAAAATATTTTTAAAATATCTCCAGCTCGAATATACTTCTGAAAAAAGTATTTTTATAAAATCCCTTAATAAGCCCTTAAAAAATATATATCAAAAATCCGCTGTTCTATGGGACGTTTAAAAAAATCTTTATTGAGTTCAAACCCCTGCAAAAATATTTCAAAAATAAACAAGGCATCTGAAGAACCGTATTTTTTAAATTAGGCCTCTATGGTCGCTTAAAAATATTGTTTTAAAAATCCAATATTTAGTTATCCCTTAAATAATATTTTTTAAAAAATATATGCCTTTGAGAGGACCTTCCAATCCATCCTCGATCCTTCCAATCCATCCTCGAAATTAGCAGCAATATTTTTTTAATTTAAATATCTTACCTTTCGTTGATCTGTTTAGAAGGCAGGATCTATTTACCACAAAATATATGGGACTAGTAATTTTATATATTATTGTTGTTGTTTTTTTTACTCAATTTTATATTTTATTAAAAATATTTTTTTTATATTCAAAATATTTTTTAAATTTAAATAATTTTTTTTTTAATTTTCCAGTATTAAAAATATCCTTTTCAGTATTAAAAATATTTTTTCTAAATTATTTTCCCACTAGAACACACCCGCGTGATCCGCACGCATACTCACTAAGGCACACACACGAAAATCAATCCAAACAAGGAAATGCCTATTTTCCGCGATAAACAATTTTCCGTTACAAATTTTCAGTTTAACGATTTTCTTTTCCGATTCTATTTTCCTTTGATCTATTTTTCTGATTTGTTGCTTAGCAAAGCTCGTCTTAACGTTATCGTGCGCAAAACCGAACTGACTGATGTTGGAAAATAAAACTGAAAACTTTAACGCCAAAAACATCAGACATCTGCCGGAGCCAGGCTAGGCTGACTGCGCCACGCCAAGTGTGCGACGCAATCAGCTCTGCAAACATCGACAGCAACAACAACGCTATGTAAAGTACTTACAAAGTACTCTGTAAACAAAATCGTTTACAATAACCCCCCCGACCACCAAAAACAACAACAACAAACAATGTGGTCCCCAAAACACTCCCAACATTTGGTTACTGGAGCAGGGGGACCCACATCTGCTGCTGACAGTGGTGGTGGCAGTGATGCCGACTTCATTTAAAAGATTTGCAAAAGCTAAGAATCCCCCAAAAACCATCCATACACACCACGATTAACAACAGCAGCAGCCATTAGCTGCGACGCCGACTGCGTATTAACCGCATTATCTTCATCACCACACTGTTCGGTCGGCAGCCAGCCAGCCAGCCTTGTCTGCCTGCCTCTCAATGGGCGAATTAAAATGTTGCATTAACATTACGAGCATAAAATACGAGCGACCAAACGACCGACCGACCAACAAACAAGCAACAGGCACACTTAACAAGCCGAAGCAAATGACGAACCACAAAACAAAAACACTTTAACGAATCGATACAGCCGAAGTGCGAAGCATAACAGAACATTTTTGTTCAATGGTTGGGGATTTTTAAAAAATATTTTTTTCAAGAGCCCATATTAGGCGTGGATTTTTAGGGGTCATACACAAGGCGTGGATTTTTTAAAATTCATTTTTAGGGGTCATACACAAGGCGTGGATTTTTTAAAATTCATTTTTAGGGGTCATACACAGCGTGGATTTTTTAAAATTCATTTTTAGGGGTCACACACAAGGCGTGGATTTTTTAAAATTCATTTTTAGGGGTCATACACAAGGCGTGGATTTTTTAAAATTCATTTTTAGGGGTCATACACAAGGCGTGGATTTTTTAAAATTCATTTTTCGACACCTTAACCAAGGCGTGGATTTTTTAAAATTCATTTTTAGGGGTCATACACAAGGCGTGGATTTTTTAAAATTCATTTTTAGGGGGGTCATACACAAGGCGTGGATTTTTTAAAATTCATTTTTAGGGGTCATACACAAGGCGTGGATTTTTTAAAATTCATTTTTAGGGGTCATACACAAGGCGTGGATTTTTTAAAATTCATTTTTAGGGGTCATACACAAGGCGTGGAATTTTTAAAATTCATTTTTAGGGGTCATACACAAGGCGTGGAATTTTTAAAATTCATTTTTAGGGGTCATACACAAGGCGTGGATTTTTTAAAATTCATTTTTAGGGGGGTCATACACAAGGCGTGGATTTTTTAAAATTCATTTTTAGGGGTCATACACAAGGCGTGGATTTTTTAAAATTCATTTTTAGGGGTCATACACAAGGCGTGGATTTTTTAAAATTCATTTTTAGGGGTCATACACAAGGCGTGGATTTTTTAAAATTCATTTTTAGGGGGGTCATACACAAGGCGTGGATTTTTTAAAATTCATTTTTAGGGGTCATACACAAGGCGTGGATTTTTTAAAATTCATTTTTAGGGGTCATACACAAGGCGTGGATTTTTTAAAATTCATTTTTAGGGGTCATACACAAGGCGTGGATTTTTAGACCCTTCACCACACTGTGGTACAGGGTATTATGTCTTTGTGCATATTTTTGTAACAGGCAAAAGGAAACGGGATAGGCACATGGTTCCTTTTGAGAATATGCATAGAATCACTTTCTGAGACGATTTACGCATGTCCGTCTGTCCCTCCATCCGTCCATCTGTATGTCCATGTTGAATTGTAAACAAAGTACAGGTCGCATTTATGATCCGAATTGGATGAAATTTAGCACAGCTCATTCATTTGGCCCAAAGACGAACCCTATTGAACCCTATTGGGGAAAAATAGGTACAGATTTAGATATAGCTCCCATATATAGCTTTGTCCGATTTTATGTAAATGGTGCACCAAAGTCACTATATATCTATCGATTTGCACGAAATTTGGCATAGCCTAATGAATTAGGTCCAGAATGATGTGTGTTAAGATTCCTTAAAATCGGTCCAGATTTAGCTATAGCTCCCATATATATTTTCGTCCGATTTAATGTAAATGATGTACCAAAGTCCCTACATATCTTTCGATTTCAACGAAATTTGGCATAGGGTACTGAATTGAGTGTAGAATACTGTGTGTTAAGTTTCCTGAATATCGGTCCAAATTAAGATATAGCTCCCATATATATTTTCGTCCGATTTAATGTAAATGGTTTACCAAAGTCCCTATATATCTTTCGATTAGCACGAAATTTGGCATGGCATAATGCATTAGGTCTAGAATGATGTGGGTTAAGTGTCCTGAAAATCGCTTCAGATTTGGATATAGCTCCCATATATATTTTCGTCCGATTTGTTGTAAATGGTGTACCAAAGTCCCTATATATTTTCCGATTTGCACGAAATTTGGAATACTTAATTTTGTCCCATTGTAAAAAGCAACTCTATAGCTGACCAAATGACACATTTTGTATAGGATCCAGGATGAAATGTTTATGGATCCATTTTCATGTTAATGGTTCTTCAAAAATGCGACGTCTGTTAGGATTCATCTGTTGAATATACCCAAAGTGGTGAAGGGTATCGTATAGTTGGCGCCGTCCGACTTTACTACTTTCCTCAGCTGAGTATATGTTGCTCAGCGACCTCTGCTATTGAGTAGCTGATCTCTACAACATTAATTCTAGCCCTCAGATGTTCCGGATCTAGAGTAGTTAGCACTATAAACCTCTACCATAACATTGATGGCCTTCAAAGACTTCTGCTATCAAATCGCTGTCTGCAATGGCCACTGATGGCCACTGAAGTATATGTTCGCTACTAGCTGAACTTCATCGGCGATTTTCAGAGCATAAAGATCACCACCTTTTCTATAGCTGACCTCAAAGCTGCTACTATTGATTTGCTGACCGTAGAGTCCTCTACAGTTGAATATCCCATCTCAGATACCTTAGGTTACTAACTGCAGTGCCATCTGTAGTTGACCTCATTTACATCTACTATTAAATATCTGGCCACAGAGGCCTCTGACTCTTAATATGGTAGCAGCGGAGATGTCTGCTTTCGAATAGCTTGCATCAGAGTCATTTAGGTTTAAATAACTGTCCTCAGAGGCCTCTGCTATTGAGTAGTTGACATAGAAAGCTTTATTTTAATATAACTGGCCTCTACTGTTGATTCTTTGAACTTCGAGGTCTCTACCTGTTTGAAAGCTGGGCTGACAGACTCTAGGATAGTTGACATCAGAGACTTCAACTCTTGATTAGCTTTCCCCAGAGGACTCTAATATTCAGTATCTGGTAACAGAGGCATCTACTCTTCAATAGCTGACTTTAAATGCCTCTACTATTCAGGAGCTGACTTCAGCGACCTCTCTTATTGAATAGAATAGATGCCTTTACACTTTAGTAGATGTCCTCATTTAAGGCTATCCATTTATTATTGAGACATGAAGGGCTAGGTACCCTAGAGCAGTGAGCAGTGGTAATTATCCCATTTCAATGGGTCTCTGCGACCAATTATTCCATAGTAGAGGTATCCTATGGTCTGCTACACTAGAGCCCTGACTTTTTAGGTGCAGTGGACTGAAAAGCGTATCACTTTAAAGTTTACCTCTGCCACCGACTACTACACAGCAATGACATCTGAGGATAGCTGCTCTACAAATTAAACTTCTGAGGCTTGCTACCATTATTAAAGTGGGATTTGAGGTTCTTTAAATTAGTTTTTCAAGGCTCTATACAAGGCGTGGATTTTTTTAAATTAATGTTTCAGGGAGTTATTCAATGCGTGATCTTCATTAGGCTTGGATTTTTTAAAATTAATTTTTCAAGGGTCTTTATTAGGCTTGGAGTTTTTTCAAGTATTTTACAAGTGCCTAATTACCCTCTCAAAAAAGAAAATAATAAATTCTGACTTCGAAGTGTGAGAAAGTGCACTTCTTAATAGGATTTAGAATTTTTATGACTTCTTTAAAAATTATTTTTTTAAGAAAAAATTAAATCAAATTTTAATTAATTTTTTGGACTTAAAAAAAATAAATAATAACATTAACCTCCTAACATCGACATAAAATATTTTTCTCCATCGCTGTTAATAACTTTAACAGCTCTGGAAGATAATGCAGTGCCCCATTGCCGCTATTTTTATGTCATTAACATAGTTTCCATTAACATCAAAATTCTTCCCAATGATTCATCTATGCCATTAGGCTCCGCCACTAACATCGAACCGAACATTTACAACAGCAACAACAGCATTGTTTGTATAACAGCATAATTACCTCGGGCCAGTATGCGATTCTCCTCGTCCTCCACAATCTACTCAAGGAAGCTGGAAGAAAATTCCAGCTACTGCATACTTCAGTTCCAAAGAAGTATTTTTTTTTTGTATGCAGATTCTTATGCTTACTCGCTAAATATCGAATGATTTTATTTATTGGCTATTGACAGGTTAATGTGAATATGACCGGCATACATTAGGTAGCTACTTCGAAAAAAGGAAGACATGTGCAACTCTGGAAGAAAGTATAAACCAGTAAGGAAAGTAGTAAAGTCGGAAGATATATAGGGACTTTGGTGCATCATTTACCTTAAATCGGACGAAAATATATATAGAAGCTATATTTAAATCTGAACCGATTTTCACGAAACTTAGCACACATCACTCTAGACTCAATCTACTACGCTATGCCAAATTTCGTGCAAATCGAAAGATATATAAGGACTTTGGTATACCATTTACATTAAATCGGCCGAAAATATATATAGGAGCTATATCTAAATCTAAACCGATTTTTACGAAACTTGGCACACATTATTCTAGGCTTAATTCAGTACGCTGTGCCAAATTTCGTGCAAATCGAAAGATATATAGGCACTTTAGAGCACCATTTACCTTAAATCGGACGAAAATATATATATGAGCTATATCGAAATCTGAACCTATTTGCACGA